>NW_026860784.1:0-128276 GCF_026571515.1 Ruditapes philippinarum | reverse complement strand
CTTTTAACGAGCCTACCGTTCAAAAGCCATTCAACCAATTCCGTTGCAAATTAAATTTTGTACAATTAAAAAAGGTCTTCTTTACATGTTTAAAGTTTTAAAGCCCTAATCCAAGGAACCTGTCCAGGATTTTTCCGCATGGCTAGGTCATTTTCCGGCGATTTACTCTTTTGGTATATAAAGTGCATAAATTTTCGAGAAAAAAAATCATAATTTTGAGCCAACCGTTCATAAAGTGGTCTTCCAACTTCATATAAATGTAAATCAGTTCAGGTGCGCGTGACAAAAACGCGCTTGAGAGAGCTCGATCCTGCAGGAATGGATCTCATGTACAGTTAGCCATTACAAAATGAACGCTACGTACTTAAAAATAAAAATCTAGTATATTGTTCAAGTTACAGGGTTCTTCTTCACTCCTATATAAGGCTTAAAGGCACAGAAATTTAACTCGATTTAAAAAGAGCAACTACTCCAGGTTGAATAGTCGCTATTTGAACCTGCGATTTGTTCTTTATTTATATAAAGTCTTAAAAAATTTTCATAAAAAATCGCATCATTTTCTCGTGTCCACTGTTGAAAAACCATTCAAACAATATCGTTGAAAATTCGATTTTGTACAACTTTGGAGGGTCTACTTTACATGTTTTAAGTTTTAAAGCCCTGACCCAAGTAATATGTCCAGGAGATTTCCGCGTGGCTTGGTCATTTTTTTTGCACTGCCATTTGTTCTTTCTCTATATAAATTACGAAAAAACATCATATTCACGAGCCTACCGTTGAAAAACTATTCAACCAATATCGTTGAAAGTTCAATTTTGTACAACTTTGGAGGGTCTACTTTACATGTTTTAAGTTTTAAAGCCCTGACCCAAGTAATATGTCCAGGAGATTTCCGCGTGGCTTGGTCATTTTTTGCACTGCCATTTGTTCTTTCTCTATATAAATTACGAAAAAAAACATCATATTCACGAGCCTACCGTTGAAAAACCATTCAACCAATATCGTTAAAAATTCGATTTTGTACAACTTTGGAGGGTCTACTTTACATGTTTGAAGTTTTAAAGCCCTGACCCAAGTAATTTGTCCAGGAGATTTCCGCGTGGCTTGATCAGTTTTTTGCACTTTTTTGTTCTTTTTCTTTCTCTATATAAATTTCGGATAAAAACATCATTTTCACGAGCCTACCGTTCAAAAACCATTTCAACAAATTCCGTTGCAAATTTGATTTTGTACAACTTTGGAGGGTCTTTGTTACATGTTTTAAGTTTTAAAGCCTTAACCCAAGTAATGAGTCCAGGAGATTTCCGCATGGCTTGGTCATTTTTTTGCATTGCGATTTGTTCTTTCTCTATATAAATTTCCCGAAAAACATCATTTTCACGAGTCTACCGTTCAAAAACCATTCAACCAATTCCGTTGCAAATTAAATTTTGTACAATTATGGAGGGTCTTCTTTACATGTTTAAAGTTTTAAAGCCCTAATCCAAGGAACCTGTCAAGGATTCTTCCGCATGGCTAGGTCATTTTCCGGCGATTTACTCTTTTGGTATATAAAGTGCATAAATTTTCGAGAAAAAAATCGTAATTAATCGATACCAACGTGAGAAATAAACGTATTTAAATAATTAGCAATATTCATGTCCATATATATGCAAGTAGAATATAAACATAAACTTCAGCTGCTACTATTTATCGGATAGACATCAGCTATCTTAAAAACAAATGGCCTGTTAAAATGCCATGTCCTTTTGGAGTTCATGTATACATGTATGTGTACAAAGGCTTATTGCCTTAATTAGATATCTTAAAAGAGGGAAGAATTATAAGAAGACAATCTTTTAAGTGAGATAGCAGATTTTCAAAACCGAGATACAAGTGAGCTAGTTAGATACAATAACATTTTCACAACTAGACATACATTACGGTAACATCATATCATCAGTCATGGTTCCAGACGGGGACAGTTTTGAACGATACATTCGTGGTTGTGTCACTATACACAACGAAACCGGTGTTTTAACTGCCAATATACACTAGTTAGATTCGAGACTCGTTAGATTCAGTTGTTGTTTTTTTCTTCTACCTCTATAAGATAGTTTTCACAACCTATTGCCTTCGTGGTCAATTTCTACGCATCAAAACTCCAAACCTGTGTTAAATAGCCGATAAACACCGCTGAAACAATGTATTATTTCTTAATCATAACCTTGTCTACGCAGCTACTATGACAGGGACGGACATCGATTAAACAGACCAGTATTACAGTTTCATTTTTACAAAAGCTCCGGAAAAGACATCTTATAATTCAAATTTTTATCGGTTAAGATACATTTCAGTTTGATTTTTTTCTGGCAGTTTTATGCCATTTATATTATTGGCAAACTTGAGTGTTCTACATTTTACAATTATAATTTAAAAAACGGTTTTAAGTCGACGGAATAATGTTCTGTTATAAGAAACTGTTTTAATTTCCACTTTTTTAAACTATATAAATGCGCATCAACATTTTAATAAAAGCATCATATCGTGTTTAACAGTGGCCCAGTGTTATGATTCCAGTTTGCATAGGTTCGAGTGACAATGGTTTATATTATATTTCTCTGAATGTACATGTATTTGCAAATTGCAAAAGTAAACGTTTCTGACTGAACTGAATGCGTCCATTTTCTTTATGTATTAGTAATATCATTTACGTCACCAGCGAAAAATGGACGATCGCCTATTGTGAAAACTTAAACCGAAATGTATGCCTTTTTCAGATTCCTTCTTATTAAACTCTTTTTTTTCTATTGACGTATAAGAAAATGACAATGAATAATAATGATCCGTTCTGGAATACTTCGGTAAGGGAATTTTTTATTTCGTTTTAACCTACCTTAAAAACAGTTTATCAATAAACGAGTAAGAAGTAAATGTTCGGAAATGTTGAACTATTCTATCTAATTAAATGAACAAATCATGTATATCGAGTTGAAAATGACCAAAATCATGTCAGATATAAGAGCTAAATGTACACTTATTCATTTGCTGATTACTTTTTATGTACATACAAACCAACCATGTTGACAGTTCATTTGTTCATGTCAAATTTTAACCGCATGCTGTTCAGTGGTTATTTTCTAAATGGATGCCGCCCTATATGACCTCTCTTCTAGTCACAAAATTTTTGAAAATTTCATTAGGATGTTCAATAAAAAATGGCACTGTCACTTGTAACGTAAAAAAACGTTCATGATATTGTTATATTTACATTTAAATATATCAAAGAATAAACGAGATTTTAAAAAGATGTTCCGGATGACAAAGAGTCGGCAAAATATATTCAAATCGTTATAATTTTTCGTTCTAGCGTATGTGTTCGACTGACACTTTACGAGCTATTATTTCGCGATGTAGTAACGTTTCATTTAAAACCAGCGCCACATTCGAGGAACACATTTCATCCATGATAAATTGAAAATGTTTGATTTACAGATACATAGAGTATAATTCCCAAATTTACATTACTTACCTCCCTTACCAAAAGTGGCAGACAAATGGATTGACACAATATGAAAACATCTATTTTTGGTCAATTGTCAAAATTCTTTTAATACATATAGAGAAAAATATTAATATACGCACCAAATTGAATATGTATAAGATGTTCATCAGTTAATAAGAAGATGACAGTATTAAATCAGATTTTTTTTCTATGTATATGAAAAGAATCAATTGATGGATCAGTAACTCTATAAATTGACAAAAGCCCATCACTTATTTTAACTTCGCGCGTGTTCATTGTAACTGCATTGTATACAATATATTTTTTATTGGCTTTTATAGTAACAATCGCAGGTGTTTTTTCTTTCTTTTTTTATAATCAATACGTCATATTTTTCGCGCGTGTTCATTGTGACTATATTGAATACAATATATTTTTTTTGGCTTTATAGTAACAATTCGCATGTGTTTTTTCCTTTCTTTTTTTAATAATAATCAAATTTACGTCATATTTTAATAGAATTTGGTTTATTTATACACATTTCATGGTGAAATGTCGGATAAATTGTTATTACTAGTCAGTATTATTATCATCATTATTTTAAGGCAAATTTGCATTAAAGTGGATTTGACGATCAAGTTAGAACATCAATCACAAAAGTAGCACATGGAATTCATTATCTCCGTCCATTTGAAATTAATTTCCGTAATACATAATGGTTAAATACAAAACAAAATGGCGGGTGTCAGTATTTTAATCTATTGTCTCCCGCTAAAAACGCAAGTTTATAGGGTAAGTACGCACTGTTTGCGATTTTTGTAAAACCAACATTTAAATGTGCCCGGGAGTTAACTCATTTTCGTTTGGCCGCCATTTTTTGTTTTTTGTTTACTGCTTTTCTATAGACAGCAATGTCTGGGCTATTTTCAGAAACGCTTCCCTGCCAGTTGTTGTTTTTCATTCTTGTCTCTCTGTAGTCCTTACATCTGTATTTCAGCACGAATAAGTCCAGGACGGCACGGTCGTGATCCGTGTATGTCTGTGATCTGTACCATTGTTCGATTATTTTCTCGTCGTCCAATGTTTCAGTCACGTCCCAGAAATAGTGCTCGAGCTTGCTTTCCCGGCCCAGCATCATGCACGAGTGGTTAAACTGAGACAGGTATTCGTGTTTGCAGCCGTCATAAAGTAAGCGCGCGACCTTTTCCAGTTTGTTCACCACTGCCTTAGCGTAATATGTTTGTAATGAAACTCCAACATGCACATTAATCTGCAATGGGCGACATTGAGCCGTTCTTCTCTGCCAGGTTTTCTCCCATGATTTAATAATAATGATTATGATAGAAGAAAGAGAATAATTGTAATATTAATAATAATGATAATCACAAAAATATGATAATAATAAAAATAATAATAATAATTCAATCCTGCACACGGATTTCTGTGTTTAAAGTAATAAACCAAGCTTAAATTGAGATTAATCAATAATGTTTATTGAGAAAACATTTCAATACACACACATACTGCCTATAATCACTCATTCATGCATCACTCTCCCCATTGGTTGCCAGGTAAACTATCCGCCATCTTTGTTTTTCATTACGGAACTAGCCGCCATCTTTATTTTTAATTATGCAAATATCCGCCATCTTTATTTTTAATTAAACATTTTAAAAAAGGACACTTTGCCTTTTAAGTGCCATTGAAAACCACTTCAAAAGGATATTCTACCTTTCAAGTACATTGGCAGACCACTTCAAAAGGATATTCTACCTCTCAAGTACACTCGAAGACCACTTCAAAAGATTAACATTACGTCATAATCCCCAAACCTAAACTGCTCCTGCTCACAACTCCCTCTCGCTCTCCGAATGACACTACTGTTGGTAATGTTTGTTGGTTTTATGGTTGGGGTAATAATGGATGGAATTTCATTGAATTTCATTTTCTTTCGGAATATTATTCACCGAGCTCTTAGAGTACTTTGGCCGAGAGAAAAGCCTGACCTCGTGGGTTATATCAGTGTTCAATGGAGCGACTCTATGCATTGGTAGGTATACTCGATTGATTGACTGTTTTTTTTTTGTTGTTGTTTTTGTTGTTTTTTATTGTGTTTTTTTTTTTTTTTGTTTTTTTTTGTGGGTTTTTGTGTGTGTGTTTTTTTGTTTTTTTTGTTTTTTTTTTGTTTTTTTGTTTTTTTGTTTTTTTTTAATTGAAAACAACAAAGAATGAGTTTTGGTATTACAGTAAAACTTCACTTATAGCGAACACGGTTATATCGAACTTCCGGTTATAAGGAACAATTTATTTTGGCCCGAATTTTGCCCTTCTTTATTTAATATAAGAATATACGGTTATAGCGAACACGGTTATAAGGAATTTTCGCTTATAAGGAACTCATTTCTTAGTCCCAATTTAGTTAAAAGTACAGAAAATTACACTTTTATAACGAACTCCAAAATATCGGCTATCCGTAAATAGATCCCGCATTTTCAACTTTCGTTTTCATTGGCACTTGTTCAAATGTACCGTTTATTGTTGTATATACTTCAAGAAATCTATTAAAATGAATTTGTATCGCAGTAAGTAATAGCATAATCCATTGAAAACAACAAAGTACGCTTGATTTAAATGAAAGGAAGAAATCTATATCTTTCACAAGTAAAAGTCACTCTTAAAATATATTAGAAGATATTCAATATAAAAGGAAAGAAAAATCGAAAATCATGGTTATTCCTAATCATGGAAAGAAAACGAAAAATACTGAGTTTAGAAACAAATAAGGGAGTAAAATTAAAAATGAAAAAGCAAAGGATTTTCAAATTCCAAAAAGTTTCGGGTATTGTGTCTAAAATAGAAATAAACGACTAATTTTCTTAATCAAATGCTCTTCAAAATGGCGGACGGTAAACAAACAGTTCGTTATATGTAAATCTGTTCGCTATAAAAACTCCTGATACAAGGAACTAATTCGCTATATGCTTACAAGGAACTCCGGATATAAGGAACAGATTTTGAATGTCCCAATGTGTTCGTTATAAGCGGAGTTTACTGTATCTGTAAATTTTAAAACTTATTCTTGAAGCTGACTAGATTAAATTTGTCCTGTTATCTTGTCTGTATATAATAGGGTTGCTGACTTATTTCATGTTATATTTTTGGACAAAAACACAAAAATACTACAATATGATTATTTGCAGTACATCCGCTCTGCGGGGCGCCAAGAGTAAACACGAAAATACGACAAAGTAACTGTGACTGGGAGAAAAAATTTAGTTGTATTATATCGTAGTTACTTACTTTTGAATGTTAATGTGTCATTAAGTCACGCATGTCATTATTTTACGTACACTTATGTTTTCTTTTTACTTTCAGGTCCTGTTGCAAACGTGCTTGTATCAAGATATGGGGCACAAAGATTATCTGTTTGCAGCTCCATTCTGGCAGGCTTTGCTGTGTTTGTAGCCACATACTCTCCTAACATTTATCTCATGATTCTACTCTACGGACTTATTGCTGGTAAAGATTTTCTTATGTTACGTACATGTGTACTTTTAATAACTTTAAAAATCCTTTACAAAGAGATAAGTTTTGATTAGTATACCGGTATAGTTTTACAAATTTTTCTTTATTATATGCTTGAAAATGAAATATTGAGAAATATGGATAAAATAAAATGCGTATTTTCATTTTTCATATTTTCACTGTAAAAAAAATATTTTTCACTAGTGACTTGCCGGACTAATTTCTTCTGAATTCAGCCAACGCACACAATTTAATCGGATGTTTTTCAAATTGAAATGTCAAAAAAAAGAATCAAATGTATCAAATATACAGAAAATTCAAGTTTTTTGCTAAAACTACAGTATTCATTTTCATCCTCCTGTGTTTTGAAAATTATCATATTTCACTCGTGGCTACCGCCACTACATATAGATTGTAAAATGAAATGATTTGTCACAGGTTTTTCCCAAACCTACCCTCTGTACAAGGTATTAGACTCATTTGTACGTGTAGAATATTACAGTATAGAATACAGACTGTGCTAAACCTAGGGGCTTATTCCAGGAGATTGTCAAAGCTGGCACAAGCTTAAAAACACGCTTTACGCCTATCATGCTATTTGCTTTTTTTTATCAAAATGTGCCACCAACATGTCAACCACCAGTCAACCCTGTTCTGTATTATCACTTGATACAGCAAAGTCAGTCATAAATAACATAATATAACATATAAATTAGTCCTTGAATTGTTGATATCTGTATTTTCCTTAAAATATAAGTACATTTTGCTCAATGTGGATTTTCTTGATATGTTTTGCTCATCTGCAGGCAAGCAGCTTTATCACAAATCTTTCCTGAGATATGACTATTGATTGTACAAAAATACCTAACAATCTAAAGTCTTTAAACTAGTTTATTGTCTGTGTTTATTTCCAGGCAGTGGCCTTGGTGTTATTTATCTTGCATCAATAGTAATGATAGGCCGTTATTTTAGTAAGAAACGGGGATCTTGCCTTGGGATTAGCGTATTGTGGCAGCGGCGTAGGTGGGTTTTTATTTGCACCACTTATGGAGTCTTTGATTGCGGAGTATACGTGGCAAGGTGCAGTGTGGGTTGTGTCAGCGATTGTTCTGAATTGCGTTCCTTTAGGAGCCCTTCTGAAGCATTTAAACACACTAGAAAATGATGAAAAACCTGGTCAAACGGAAAGCATCAATAATCCGAACCAATCCGAATGTAGTTTCATTCAAGAAGCGTTAAACGAGTTAAAGTTGTTTAAAACTCCGTGCTTTATCATTTATGGAGCATCCTGTTTCTATGCGCAATAGGTAGGGTAAATATTTACAATCTTGGTAAAAATAATACGAAAAAAGTTAAGTGTATACAATGTTGTGCTGAAAATTTGAATAAAGATCAGTTAAAATACTTAACGCCCCCGTGAATTTAATGCGCTAAAAATAATATTTTAAACCATATAAAGCATATTTGAAAAAGCTGAAAAGTAGTTAAACCGGGTTTTATTTAGTTTTACTAGGTTCCATAAAGCGTTTCCGGATACCCTTTATTAGTCCCCTACCGGTTTAACCGGAGGGGACTTTAGGTTTACCCTCCGTCCGTCTGTCCGTCTGTCTGTCTGTCCGTCTGTCCGTCTGTCTGTCTGTCTGTCAGTCTGTCAGTCCGTCAGTCCGTCCGTCCACAAAACTGGATCCCGCGATAACGCAAAAAGTACTGAAAATTTTTATGAAACTTGATATATGGATAGATGGCAGTATGGAGATTATGCACGTCTTTTTCTTTTCTCCCTATGTTGAAAATTTTGGTTGCTTTGGCAACAAATAGTCTGAA
This sequence comes from Ruditapes philippinarum, assembly GCF_026571515.1. Classification (NCBI taxonomy): domain Eukaryota; kingdom Metazoa; phylum Mollusca; class Bivalvia; order Venerida; family Veneridae; genus Ruditapes; species Ruditapes philippinarum. Next base: position 119,443 of record NW_026860784.1, on the reverse strand, counting down.
AATATGGCAAATTTAACACATAAACTGGATCTAGTGATAACTCAAAAAGTACTGAAAATATTTTTATGAAACATAAAATATGGGTAGATGGCAGTCTGCAGATTATGCACATCTTTTTCTTTTCTTCCTATGTTGAAAATTCTGCTGTCCGTCTGTCTGTCTGTCTGTCTGTCCGTCAGTCCGTCCGTCCACAAAACTGGATCCCGCGATAACGCAAAAAGTACTGAAAATATTTTTATGAAACTTGATATATGGATAGATGGCAGTATGGAGATTATGCACGTCTTTTTCTTTTCTTCTTATGTTGAAAATTCTGGTTGCTATGGCAACAAATAGTCTGAAAATATGGCAAATTTAACACATAAACTGGATCTAGTGATAACTGAAAAAGTACTGAAAATATTTTTATGAAACATAAAATATGGGTAGATGGCAGTCTGCAGATTATGCACATCTTTTTCTTTTCTTCCTATGTTGAAAATTCTGGTTGCTATGGCAACAAATAGCCTGGATTTCAAGATTTCTGATTTAATTTTTTCAGCTTTTTCACTATAAGTTCTTTATTTCTTAAGGTGTTTACTTCAAACTTTAAATATAAGTTTCTGGTCATCAACCACATCATAAGTGACAAGGTTTACAACTCTAGCACAAAAATTATCAGTATTACCTCCCTTGAACTTAGAATTTTTATGGAAAAAAATGTTGTCTTTTTTAAATAACTTCTTTATTTCCTAATGTATCTACTTCAAACTTCATATATATGTTTCTTATTATCACTCAACATTTTTGAGAAGGTTAAATACTCTAGCAAGACTTTTTCCAGAATTATGTCCCCCTTGAACTTAGATTTTTTTCGAGAAATTGGTATTTTTTACTCCAACTTCTTCATTCCTTATAGGATTTACTTTAAAATCCCACATCGTAATAATATGACAAGGTTGTATAAACATAATTGCCTTACTAGGCAGGGAAACTTAACACATTACTGTGAAATAGACAAACTTAGAACTCAAAAGATTTAAGTTCATTCATGTTATTCATTCACTGGTAAAATTGAAATCAGAATGTTGCTGGGGTTCTAACCGGTAGGGGACTTATGGATTGCTTGCAATACTATGATAATTGCTTGTTTAAAGTAGTTTTCAAAAGTGTCGGGGAATAAAAAGTACATGTATACTTCAAGGGATACTGGAGGGGGGGGGGGGGCTACAAGTAGTACCTGGGATGACAGTAACTCCAACAGTCTAAGTAAACCGAACGACGTAAACAAGCTGGATAGCTTCCACTTCCTCTCATAAAAAAATCAAAGTCCCTAGCGGGATGCGAACCCACAACGTTTTTGGGCTTTACGTTACGTAATTGTGGTCAGTATAACAAAACATATACAATAAGGCAGTAATTGTGACATTATTTACCCACGCCCCTCGACCTGCTTCGTTTGACATTGTTGAGAGGGGAGAGTCGCGCGCGCGCGCACGTATGCGCGCGCACACACACACGAACGCGCGCACACACTGCCATTTAATATTAAAATTAATGTACTTAGTATTTAAGGTACTATTCAAAAATTAATGCAATAACACAGAAAATTGTAATAATGAAGGTTTCCTAAATACAGTTTTTTCATCTTATTCAAATTTTAGGTTTCTATGTACCATTTACCTTTCTCCCGGACTTTGCCGGCGGCATGGGAATGCGCCACAAGAGGGTGCCATTTTGATTTCTATAATTGGAATCACGAACACAGTAGGCCGGGCAACAGCGGGTTGGTTGATAGACAGACCTTGGCTGAAACCTATTAAATTCAACATGGGATGGCTAATACGCGGGGGTGTTGCTACAATTTTTGTTTCAAGATATACAACGTTTATACCGCTGTCAATGTATTGCGGTCTGTTTGGACTTACCATAGGTAAGTACGATATAGTGACATATTTTATCATTCAAGCATCGGCGTTGATTTAAGGAATGACCCACCTAATTCATTACCTCCTCGGGGACAATAAACGGAGTTATCTGTTGGGCTTCAAAAAAGTGGTTGTTGAGAATAAAATCTTCTTCTTCAGAACATTTTAGTGTAGCTATAGGCTATGTAAAATCTTACGATTTCTTGTTCCATGTATCTGCCTCATTAGTGACCGAAACTAATTTCGTTGCATTTTTTTATTAGACTACCAAATATCAAATATCATAAGCGTATGTTTTGATATTGAATATCATTTTCAATATACATGTACATCTAATAGCATCGCGGATATTATATTATTAATCTGAAATGGTAAACTTTAGCTAAAAAATTCACACTTTTTGTGGTAAATTGTTTTGTGTTTTTGGTATTGTGGAGTGGAAAAAAATACCGTTATACTTGTATTTGGTTATAAATATTTTCAAAAATAATGACGTCTGATTTCAGCTGTTTTTATAACTTGCCAACCAATCATATCTTTGAAATTAGCAGACGACGGGCAGATGGCCTCGTTTTATGGAATGGTTTGTTTTTTACAAGGCGTTGCATCTCTGAGCTCCACTGGCAGGTATTACGTACACTCCATTAATTTATTTATTAATTCATTTATTTATTCATTTATTCATTCATTCATTCATTCATTCATTCATTCATTTATTTATTCATTTAAATTTATCTATTTATTTATTTATTTATTTATTCATTTATTTATGTTTGTCTTATAACATTATGTGTTGCTTTTGTTGTTTTTGTTTTTTTTTTTTTTTTTTTAGTTTTTTTTATTGGGGGGGGGTGTTGTTGTTTTTTTTCTGTTTTTTTTTTCAATACAAGTGAAGTTTTCCAAAAGGAAGAACAATCTTGAAACCAGACTGAAAATGCCAAAATACGGAGTAGTAAAGATAAATAGATAAATATATGAAATAGAAACATAGTATTCTCTTTATTTATGGTTTTATCACATGTGATCAAATCTGTGATTGTGACTTAATTCTATATAATTTACCATTTTCATGATAATTGTACAGTACTGCTTAAGACGTTGCACGGGGTGTGGACGGTAGCTTGCATTCACAACCACGGTCCATGCACAGGCTTAATGAAACTTATCCTGCAATGGCCTTCAGAATGGCCGTGTTTGGGCGTTTGTAAAGGTTTCATTTTTATCCGAACATCGGTTGTTGTTCCTCATGATTTTTTGTGTTTTATATGTTTCAGTCAAAATGTTTAAAATGGGAGATCCTCAGATCCTTCGTAAGAATAACAACAAACAAAAACAACACCCAGTTAAATAATCGTAGACTTGGTTTTATTTGGCCAGTCTATGTCATATTATGTATGATGCAACATTTTTCACGACCACCCCCACTCCCAAGCACCGGCTTAAGCGAGTCATATTAAATGTGTTCTATTACCTCGTAGGTATGTTGGCTGATACGACAGGCAACTACGCTGGAGCATTTTATATGGCCGGGGCAACGGTTTTTACAGCGGGAGCCATTTGTCTCCCTTTATTATCAAAGTGTCTAAATTGTGATACACAGACTCAAAGAACAACCGATGAAGAATGTGTTGTAAACAGCTATAATGTCGGGGATTCAACACATTTATAGAGAAACTTAGATTCTGGAAAACGAAATAACTTAGATTCTGGAAAACGGAGTAATAACTCAATAACTTTGATTCAGTAAACCAGAACTTAGATTCTGGAAAACTGAGTAACTGAGGTTCTGTGGAATATTTTGCAATACTGGGTAACTTAGATTCTATGGATTATTCTGGAAAGCTGAGTAACTTAGATTCTGGAAAACTGAATAACTTAGATTCAGTAAACCAGAGTAACTTAGATTCTGCAAAACTGAATAACTTAGATTCTGCGGATTATTCTTAAAAACTCGATAACTTAGATTCTATGGAGAAATTAAGTAACTTAGATTCTAGGGAAAGAAAACTGAGGGACCTAGATTCTAGGGGAAACCGAGGAACTTAGATAGTAGGGTAAACTCCGTAACATAGATACTATAAACAGAGTTATAAGATTCTTGAAAACTGCTCTTGTCGTTTCAAGATAACGCTAGATAAAATGATGTCGCAATAAAGCTATTTAAACCGTCGGCTATTGCTGTCATTATTTTTTTACAATAACTAATTACTAGATAGTAGATTTTCTTTACATATCAAAATAACAAATCATAGCGTCGATTAAATGCATTGAAATTTGAATATGTACGTAAATTGTATATGCATCGCACACACTTCGCCAATATAAGCAACTCGATGGCAACTTTGATAACATCTTGGAAGATTGGACCAAGTATAGATAGACAGTCAGTCCTGTACTCTAAAAAATTATCATCAATTTAGAAAACAAAATTAAAGGACCATGGTAAAGTATATTATCATTTCTGTTATCAAAAAGTAATTCATAAGAAGCTTGATTATCGATACTTTTGTAAGGCGCTGGAACTTAAGAAACAAACTTGAATTATATATCTTTATCAGTTAATAGGAGGGTCATATTTATGATTTGCACGAGAAAGTACATGTATAACATACCGTTGAAATGATTACCGATTTTTCTCACCACCAGTCTATTTCCGCACGACTTTCACGTGCAATGAACTTTAAGCAGGTCATTTAAATACATGTGGTTTTGTATTCTGGTTGTAAACATGGCTGAGATGCATTGTGATTTGAGACAGGAGCAAAGGAGCCTACTGCAAAATTAGGTTAATTGGGTAAATCGCGTAAAAAATGGATTTAGTTTATTGAGAAAATGCACCATGTCAGGTGGGGGTGTCAATGTTTCACGTAGAAAGAACTAATCTGCTAATGTTATGAAACCGCCCAGAGCGGCCAATTTCCGCTTCCTGAAGACATCAGCACTGTCATAGCCATAGTTTACGAAGATGCAAGTTATACCTTGGAGGAGGTAAGCGCCATTTCCACGGTTGAGGAACTGGTACACGAAGGCTGGAATTCTTGTGATAACTGTCTCGAAGTTCGTCAACAAACTTTTTGTATATACTACAAAAACAACTAGTCAAAAATGGTAATTTTCATTAAAATATAATTTCTTTCGTTTGAGCAGACGAATTAGAAAGAAATTATTTTCCCTTCAATCGTGTAAAGTCTCCGATAGGGGTCGCGATTAGCGCACGAAGTTTTCGTGCGTAACGGTAGTCAAGTTACGTGTCAGTTCAGCTTTGGGTTACTGACCATTCTACACGTCGATTATTTTTGCATGATGGAAAATGACAACGTGGCAAAGGGCGGCATAAATGGCGGCTTGTCTTCACCGGGCGAAACTTCACGGGTTGAAAACCAACTTCAACGAGTTCTTGACGAATTACAAACTCAGCGGGAAGAAGTTCAATCATTGAAACAAGAACTTCAGGGCAACAGCTTCAACGTGGCTTCAGAAGTCAAGAAGTTGAGATCAGAACAAGAACTCGTCTGGAAATTCCAGGGTGACAAGATTCAATTTATTCTCAATTCAGAGCTCGAAGAATTAGCCAAACAGGCTGTTTGGGCTCTTGAACATTGTAAATTCCTTTATTCGAAGGAGTTGTTATCAGATCTCACTGAGAAACTGAGAAAGCGCAACAAGTTGATCAGAATCGCCGACGGAAGTCCCGGGGGGCTGGGACACGGTCAGATCATACGAGGCAAATTCAATCGCAAGCGACTCAGAAGATGATGCGAAAATCAACAAGGCAGAAAATCGTGCGCTTAAACGAAAAAGGTCGAGTTCCAGGGGCGGCAAGGGCGGCAAGTCTTACGATAATAGTCCTGACACATCTGGCTACTATCACAGCAAAACATGGGGAGCACCTGCACCTTCATTTCAATCAGGGCAGCAACATACGTTTCCGAGAATGCAGTCCTTTCGTGGATTCTACGGGGCAGGAAAAGGCGGCGTTTCAGGCGCGAACTACGGTACAGCATCAGGGCCATGCTACGCATGTGGAAACCTCGGCCACTTCCGGTGGGACTGTCCAAATACAGGCGGTATAGCGACCCAAGTGTTTTCCGCAATTAAATATGAATTTATGAAATGATAATCGTGTTTGTTTGTTTCTTCTTAGTTAAGGAGACGATATAAGGTTTAAGAGAAAAGTCAGTTTTAGGTGCTAAATTAAACTAAAATGAGTTTCACTTGATTTTTCGAGATATTTACTGAAATAATAGCAAACAGTGCAGACCATGGTCCATCGTCGGATACCCACGATTGACAAACATGTTACATAACATGCATGTTAATGGTTCGGCCGTGGGTATCCGACGATGACCATGGTCAGACTTCTCACTGGCTGATATTGGTCGGCACTTGTCGCACGGATAGAATCATGTGTCGCAAGCAGGCTCTCGATTCATGTGTTTCTTTTAAATCACAGTTGGATATTCATCTAAAATAGACCATACGAATCATAAAACATTTGAGTTCTGATTTTTAAAAATATATCAACAATTCCATCAACATATGAACTTTTATATATGCCTTAACAAATTTTTCAACTCATATATGTTATAATTATGACATTATTAGTAAAAGCTGTGAAATACCTTATATTTAATTAATTTATACGATAGTTGTGAACATATCATGTCCGTCAGGCACAAAATTCATTACAATAGAAAAAAAAACTCATCGCTTAAAAAATCTTTTAACTTTTTAATTATTTTTTTTCCCTTTTTGTATGTATGGGTCATTTGTAGGTAACATATTTGGATTAACCGTCAAAGCACGCGGAACTCTTCTGTAATGGATTCTTTGACAGGTAAAATTTTATTTACTTTTTAAAAATGCACGCGAGTAAGAGGGTGTGTGGCTTTTTTTTACTAGATGGTTGGAGACAAAACTTATTTCTTTAGCCTAACCGCGATGGCTACCTAGAAACCAAGCCAAGCGACCTAGACAAATCTAGCCACATTGGTGATGAGCACAAATCCATTATCTTTGACATTTTTTTGTCAATATAACCATTGGCAAGGCTTCATCTATGTAAATATTAGTAAGCATGCTAGGAGGCTGGCTTTACAAAATTTTGTTTAAAGCGACTCCACTTAAGTATTTTTAGTCTTTTTGTATGTTGTTTTGGTATGTTCGTTTTTGTTGTTGTTGTTGTTGTTGTTTTAGGGGGTTGTTGTTTGGTTTTAGTTTGTTTCTTTTTTTTCTCTCTTTGTTGTTTTTGTTGTTGTTGTTATATCTATTTTCAATCTAATTCTGAATATATTTCTGTATTATCTTATTGCATATTCATCTATATATATGTAGAGAGATAGGAATATGATCTAAGCGTTTGACAATTCATTAAAAAAATAATCTTCACCTTTAGTCCAATTTAAATTTACCATTTAAACATTATCGAGTACATTTATGCAAACGAAAGAACATTTACGTAGCACCAATTCTAATATCATATACATATTGCGAAGCAAAATATATGTACAAAAATAATAAGCGCAAAGATGTCAATATTCATGTGGTTACACTTGGAGCAAATGACCTCTACTGTAACCTATCTGTACTAAAATGATAGAAATTTTCTTAAATAAAACCCAAGTATCTTAAAAGCTGGCATGCGTAAATAGTTCGTAATATATAATTTTGTGAATAATCCGTCTCTATCAAGCGCACTTTTTTTCGTAGCGGGAATCGAACATGTTAATCTGTAAATGTATAATCTGTAAATTGTCTCGCGGAACTCCCCAGCCATTTCTCATTTCTGTTCCATAAAGACTCTTATTAAAGTCTCAGAGGCACGAAAACAATTCGGTACATGTGTTTAAAGAAAACTATACATGTATAAAAGGTGAAAATATGTACTTGTACATGTATATATTATCAGTTATAAAGATTTTGACAGGTTATATGATCGTATATATAAACGGTTGTTTGCAAATATAGCCTGAGCCGCAAAAGAGAAAAAAGTGAGATTTCCTCATGCATTGACAGCAGCCGTATATATAAAACTAAATAAACAACATGATTATGCAATGAAAAGCGATGTTACAAACGTGCAGTATTGTAAAAGATTTAGTATTTGTTTCAGTCGCCTGTTTGGTGCTGGTTATTGGCCTTGCTCAGAGAGAAGCCGCTGTGATACCGGATACTCCAAAAGAGTCGAGGCAGCTTGTCTACGACCTCGTTGTTGAAGAATCTGATGTAAGTTCGATCCTTATATTTTTTTTAAATCTTGTGTAGTTTTATTTGGCTTAAAATTTATTATTTTTATTGGGCGCCATGTGACAGATGTATGATTACTTACAGCATGTCGTTTTGTTATCGCTAATCAATTCAATCTTCATCATGTCTTGTTCGAAGTCAATGATACCTTTCTTAGTCAAAGAGACTTTAACATTCCATGCTGTATGTTTGAATTTATGATATTAAAGATGACGCTGACTGATAATATATATCTTGATAGCCTTCTTTGAACTAGGAATGAAGTTTATTTAAAAGACAGACTCGAAAGTATCCATTGAAGATACAGATAACTTTCAAACAGTACTTTTTGGCAGTTTGTAATTCAGTTGCATAGATTATAAGTTTGAGATACCCAGCGTTGGAGATATCCATTGTTGGAGAAACCCAGCCTTGGAGATATCAATTGTTGGAGAAACCCAGCCTTGGAGATATCGAGCAAAGACTTAATGTGTTTGAGTAATTAAACTAAGTAATGCTAACTTGTGATAATACATTAAACTGTCTCGGGATTTCTTTTTTGATTTGTAGTATATGTCAGTTTGATACTGGCTTATTATTTGAATTCTTTTATTTGCTTTTTGACGTGCACTTAATGTGTATAACATGTCATGTAACTCAGCAGCTATTTACTTTATTTACTAACATTCATAAATATTTGTGGTATGTAAGTATATCCATCGGTCGAATATTTTTATACTTTATCCATTCTTATTTCAGAATAGAAAAGTTGTTTATTGCTGAAAGTAAATGAAAATAATATAAGATAATATCTCCGTAGATTAGAAGTACTAAACTTGCCCGAGGATAATGTATAAAGTATGAAAGTTCATAACCGATATAATTTATTTTCAAAAGCGTAAATAGCGTATAATTTACCAATATAAACTTGAGATATGCTACAGATTTTTTTCTATGTACATCGTTTACGATTTATTATTTTATTTCAGTTCACAACTGGCGTACAAAATTCTGCAAAGAAAGGTATAACAACTAAACAACTCATCCTCGAGTTATTATTAAACTAATTTTGGTTAAACAACAAGTATACAGCTTTTTCCAAGTACAGTCTACGATTAAGTTTGCTAAGAAGTGTATATATAATATTATATTGTATTAAAGCAAACATCAAAATCCGCTGATCAGTCAATTCAGCCTTGATAAATATATAGAGAATATTTGTTTGTTTTGCATGTAAGATCGAAATATATTTCACAGGGTGAATACCTTATGTTATAATTTCACGAGAGGCGTAGTCACGAGTGAAAATATTAGAGCTGGTGATCATAAGTGAAATATTATTTGATCTTACATACGAAACATGAATTATTTTTTTATTTATTGTATGCTTGTATGCTTTTGTATGGTTATTAAGCCATTTTTACTGATTTTGTAAATTTTAACGAATAACGTTACATGTATTTTAAATGATATGTGCAGATATTCATGTGCAGATATTCATGTGCAGATGTTCATGTGCAGATATTCATGTGAAGATATTCATGTGCAGATATTCATGTGCAGATATTCATGTGCAGATATTCATGTGCAAATATTCATGTGCAGATATTTATGTGCAGATATTCATGTGCAGATATTCACGTGCAGATATTCAAGTGGAGATATTCATGTGCAGATATTTATGTGCTCCTCATAATCCAGCTCTATTTGCTCAGAAAAAGTGTATTTCTGACGTAATGTTAAATTCTTTTCATCCGCATTCAGATTTAGTCCGGCTTCTGTGAAAATTATATATTTTACAATTTCAAAGTGAAATCACTGTCCACTTAAAACATGTAATAAATGGTAGTATTTTTTCAACAAATGTTTGTATCTTTTTATAAATATATGGTAGTTGTTTAAAGTATTATGTACATGTATAGATCGTTGTGGCGTTCATTATACACTTACTATCACTGGTGTATTTCAAATGTTAATAATTCTTTTTAATGTACGCATAAATTTACCCATTTCATCCGAAACTGTCTATTGTCATTAAGCCTTTATACTACAAGCACATAAAGAAAGAGCTGAGTTCCCTGACTCGCTTATATATCAAACAAAATCATATCAGCATTGTGATTAACATACTTAGGCTATATTCCTTAAAACAGTAAAACCCCTTTATGATTGTTAAAATTTTCCCATAGCTTTTATTTTATTGCTTTTTTAAAATTTAAGGTGAAATTAATCTCTTTTAATGCTTTATTTCAGAAAAATTCTTTCCCCAATTTTGGGTTTCTTTTAAATAATTCTAGCGATTACAAATATTCGGGGGTTACTTTTTGTATACAACATACTTACGCTATGGGTACGAGAAAAAGTTTTTCATACGAAAAACCCTCATACGACATGAAAGGGTTTATACCATGACAATTGCCTTAAACGACTAAGCCCCTTATTGCTTATAAAATTCCCCAGAAAACCAGCTTTTTTAGCTATTTCAAAGCGCTCAATATATTCATGGTTTCTTTTTGTACATAAGGTAATTACGACTCTTAATCGCTTATATATCAAAGACTAGCTTGCTTTTCAAAGCGCTCCACATATCATGGTCACTTGTCTGTGTAAGATGTAAGAAGCTCCTATTTTCGCTTATAAATCAATGAAAACCAACTCAGGTGTTTAGCTATTCATAGTGAATCCTAAATTCATGTTCAAGCCTTAACATTTTGCATATTTCCTAGGAGGCTCGTTGGCGAAGAGAGTAAAAGGTGGCGACAAAGCGGCAGACTGGTCCATTATTTCACGAATAGAGAAAGGAAAACAGCATGTGTGTGCTGGTGTAATTCTTGGCAAGAACTGGATATTAACAGAAAAGAATTGTATTGATCAAAAGTAAGACCATTAGAATCATTTGTATGGCCTTAAATATGTAGCATATGTGCCACAAATAATGCAAATGTCTAATTTGTTACGACAGTGTTAATGCGTAATGGTCCTCCAAAAAATTCCTGATCCTAAGAAAAGTAGCGAATGTTGCTTCTGGGACATCACATGTTGAATCTTGTATTATCTTCTACTTGTTTTTTTTTTTTTTTTTTTTTTGTTGTTGTTGTTGTTGTTTTTTTTTTTGTTGTTGTTTGTTTTGTTTGTTAGTTTTTTTGTTGTTTTTTTGTTTTTTTTTTTTCTCTCTCTTACAGAAATTTAGATGCATTTAAAGTCGTCATTAGGCCAGCTGACTACAAAACTACACTGAAAGAAATAAAATACAATATTGAAACAGTTGTGGTAAGAGTTTGCTATCATAAACCCTCTGTTTGCTACAAAAATAGATAAAACATGTAAAGGTCCATCTTATGCTTTCTCTGAAACGTCATTGCATAATTCATAAATACTGATACATGTAATAAATGGTATATAGAATTTAAACACGAACTCATCCGAAAGCAACTACATTCTTTGTTTTCAAAAATGAATTATTAAGGGCACTTTATGCTTCAGCAACGAATAAACTTTTATTTCTTTCAACAGGACAAAAATGAAATGATTTCATCTAAATAATGATTTTGGGGCATGTTTGATGTTTGTTACCTGAAGAAAGTAGCGCTACATGTGATATTATTTCATGTATTTGTCATTCAAGAAGCAAATGTAAATGTAGTTTTTTAACGTCCATACAAAATACCAAATCACTATAACAGTAGTATTTGTCAAAAAAGCGGAAGAAAAAAATATGGTTCGAGTATCTGGCCAATGAGTAACTTATTTGGAAAGTACAAAAGTACACAAAATCCTGCTCTAAGATAACTCGGTTACTTGGAGTTAATGAACCTAAATCTTTCTTTCCTCCTCTGAGATAACAAACCGGAGAAAGTTAACTTTGGCTGATAACAATGTTTATGCTGTGTGCATCAAAATCTATTTGTCATATGATTTGACTATAAATTGTATTATCGTCATTTTGGAGATTCTTTTATGGTGTTTGATTTTGGGTAAAAATTTTTGGTTCATAGCGAAAACCCAAAAATATAATCGTTATCCCCTTTTTTGTTTGTCGCAAAGGAAACGCGTCAAACGACGCTTTTGTCGCACGGTCATCTTTTGGGCTTGTCGCAGCAAAGACGCCAGAGGGGCTTTTTGGGCACTTTTGGTTTTTTTCCGCACAAACACCCAAAAACCCGCGGCGCACGCACGTCGCCGAACAAAGCACACCAAACGGGTTTTGGTCCCCGGCTTGTGCAAAAGGCACGCCAAAAGGGTTTGTCGCACTGTCATTTTGTCGCTTTGACTAGAAAAAGCCCCCAAAAGGGCGTGTTGTCGCATTGTCCTCTTGTCGCTAGCGAAACGCGTCAAACGTCTCGTTGCCGCACTGTCACCTTGTCTTGTCGATAGCAAAGCACGCCAAAAGGCTTGTTGTCGCACTGTCATCTTGTCGCCCTGTCGCTTGGCTTATATATATACAAATAGCCAATCCTTCTATTTGAGACGAAAATGTGACATCGAGACAACACATCACACGACAACGCGCCGTTTTGTGTGTTTTGTTAGCGGCAATACTACAGTGCGGCAACGCGCCGTTTTGTGTGTTTTGTTAGCGGCAAGACGACAGTGCGGCAACGCGCCGTTTTGTGTGTTTTGTTAGCGGCAAGACGACAGTGCGGCAACGCGCCGTTTTGGGGTTTGTTAGGGGAAAAGACGACAGTGCGGCAACGCCCTTTTTTGTGGTTTTTTTAGCGGAAACAAACAGTCGGAAACGCGCCGTTCGGCGTTTTGGGACGTTTTTTCCTAACAAACATACCATATTCATTTCTTACTTCATGAAATAACCCGGAAGTGGATGGGGAGTGTACTTCAAGTTTAAAGGGCGAAATACCCAGCCATTTAAAGTTGATTTGTACCTCACCTAGTACAAAAACAGAAAAGAAGACCATTTTTCCTTGTGGAATCAATAAAGATAAATTAAGGGGAAAAAATATCTTTTAAGTTTGACAAAATCGAACAATATAAAAAAGGGTTTTTAAAAATGTATGTACTGTTAAACCGAAAAGGGTGAACATAAAAAAAATTTTTTTTTAAGAAAATGTTAAAAGGCCCTACCATTTTATGAAAATTCCGGGGAAAAAAAAAAATGAATAAAACAACAAGTTTAACGGGAAAAATACCCCTAGACCCCCCAAGACAAAACCAACAAATTTTCGCCCAGCAAAATTCCGACCACCCTGCGCACCGCGCAGCAAAATTAGAACCTTTGCGCTAAAAATTTTCTACTGACCGGGGTTTGAAGGGGAACCCCAAAATGGTTTTTTGATTAGAGCGGGGAATGCGGGGCTGGCTGGACCACCCTGGTCCAAACCCATTTTTTGGTTTTAAACATGGCGGGGCCATTTTTTATGGCAGACCCCACTTCGAAATTAATTTTTTTTTTGAAATTTTTTCTTTACAATTTATTTTTGAAAAATTTGAGATAGATATTAAAGAAACATTGAAAAATTTTAAAAGACATCATTAAATTAATTTTTCCACCTTAAAGGGAAAATTTAATAAGAAAATTAAAAATACAAAATTTTTTTTTCTCAAAAAAGGGTTTTGTAATTGGGGCCCAACCTACGGGAAAATCCTTTTTTCCCCGGCAACGGTTTTTAGCTTTTTAAAATCAATAACCAAAAATTCCCGGTTAAGTAAACATGTCCTCAATGTCCCGAAACGGTCCGTCCCTCCTCCATCCTCAAAAATTTAAAAACCCCGTCCCAAAACCCCCTCGGCCCTATCAAAAAAGTAAAAACCCAGAACTTTAAACCGGGGAATTTTTGCAAATTTTCAGTTTTTTTCGCGCAAATTTATTTTTCAGCGCAAAAAACCAATATGAATATATTGAATTTTTGGGTTTTTTATCAGCATTTTGTAATTTTTTTAGTTTAAATTTTTTAAACTTTGCAAAAATGGTTTTCCAAACAAATACCTGGTAAAACAAACTTTTTACCGTTATAAGCCGCCGTGCACTCCCCGGCGACAAAAATGCTCCCGTTCGCTTTTTTCAAAACGTAATTTAATAGTGGCGGTATTCAGCACAGCTGTGAATAACAGCAAAAAGTCCTACCCAAGAATTTTTTCCAAAATTAAGGGAAAAAAAGAAATAAGCAAAAAAAAAATCAATCTTGTTTTACTGTCTTGTACATTTTCTTAGATCAATCGCTATTTACGAAGGTCCATAAAAGTCTTTCAAGAGCTTCAAGGGGGCAAGACCAAACCTGTTTCCTAGCATGAAAGGGCAAACTTGCTTTAAGAAGAAACAAAGTAAATAAAAAAAAAAATAAATTTTTTTAAGTTTTTGGGGTAAAACATCAGCGGAAATAAATAAATTTTTAAAATTTTAATTCAATAAATCAGAAATAAAACTAATTTCAAATTCTTTAACAATACCAAAAACAAAAGACTGTTGAAGTAAAAAGAATCTTTTTATGACGGCTGAACACCGGCAAGAAATTTTACGATTGCAAAAGGCGGGGTATTTTTTTGATTGTATATTTTTTGCAGGTTTTTAATATGAAAAAAACATTAGGTAGGGATTTGAGGGTCCTGCAGGGTAAATCGAGAATTTATCTTAATTTCTATTAGAATCGCTTTTTTTTTTGGGGAGAAATGGTGAAATTTTTGTACCCAAAATGTTTTTTTTCACTTTTATTTGAATTTGTATTCTTTAAACCCCAACCTTTTAAATAAAAACAAAACTTTTTTTTATCAATTTTTTTTTTTTTTGGTTTTTCGGTCCGTAAATTTAAAAGCGATTTATTTTTTAAAAATAACTAGCAAAATGACCACCAAAACAAGCATTTGGGGGCCCCAAAAATTGGGTTTTGCTGCCCCCAAGGGTAAAGGGTTCGCATTTAAGCAAATGTTAAATCCGTTTCAAAAATAAAAAAAGTCTTCATTTTTTTTTATCCAAATTTTTAAACCGCTTTTTTTTTAAAATTGGCACAAGATCCCCCTTTAGGGGAAAAATTCAAAGCGCAAAAATTGGGTTGCACCCAAAAGTGGGGTAAGGGTAAAGGCAAAAGTTATAAAGTCAATTTTTCCTTCCGCAATAATTTTAAACCCCAAAGGTTTTTTTAAAAAAAATTTTTACACAATTTCCCTTTAAAAAAATAAAAAGGACTTTTTTTTGGTTTTTTCCCCAAAGGGTAAATTACACCCAAAAGGCAAATGTAAAACAACTTTCGCCCCCTAAAATTTTTTTTAAATTCTTTTTTTTTTTTAAAATATTTTTGCCCCCCCATTGCCATCTTTAACCCAAAATGTCAGACGCAATTTTTTAATTCTCCCCCCAAGGTCAAGGTCACACTTTACAGGTCAACTGTTAGAAGTCCTACATTCTCGTTTGTCCATAACATTTAAAACCCGCTGCAATGTTTTTAAAATCAACTTGGCAAATAATGATCACTATTGCGTAGAGCACAATAATCAAGTCAAACCCTCAATGATCCAGGTCACATTCAAAGGTCAAATGTAAAAAAAAATCTATCATGTCATGTCAAGCTCTATAACTTTTTAAAATGACAATTTATCTTCATTAATTATCATTATTAAATGTTATCATCATTATTTTATAATATTATTATTATTATTATTATTATTATTATTATTATTATTATTATTAATCATCATCATCATTCATAATCATTATTATTATTATTTTTTATATTATTTTATTATTATTATCATCATCACATCAATCATCATCATCATCAATCATCATCATTTTATTAATTATTATTACAGGTGGACCAGGGCTCTCCTATCCTGTGTCAGAAAAGAAAGTTGTACTTACGAGGACTTTATTCAGGGGGCAGTCAGTGCAAGAAAATTGGTGAAAACTTTCAAGTTACACAGCTGTCCTACTTCACAGACTCAATCTACAACGTAAACATTACTAACAACAGTATTCTGTTCTTGTAGAGTTTGTTGTTATTTCTTAAATATTATTATTTTATATACTTAGTTATACATAGAAAAAAGCATTTATGCCTATTTTTTTTTTAAAATGCGATTTTAGAGATATCAGTGTTTTATCCGAAGACTACACTGATGTGTTTTGTTTTTGACATGACGGGACTGAAAATATTTTTTTTGACATTACTGTTCCATTTGATGTTGGTCTTGATGTTGGAGAGGCAACCAATTTGAAAAAAAAATAGTCAAAACAGAGAAAGAGCATCGTCATATGCGTTATATGGTTGTAAGCGATTTCGTTGTATGTAGAGTTTACTGTATATAGATATATCGTGTTAGATGAATCGCTTGTTACTAAGTTAATAGTTTGTCTTTGTATAATTTAGGCAATGAAGGAATATAAAGACTCTGAAGAAGGAAATGGCGGAAAAGGTGGATCCGGTAAAGGTGGTAACATAGGTAATGGAGGCAAAAATGGAAACGGCAGCGGAAAAAACACAGGCGATGGCGGTAAAAATGGATCAGGGGGCGGAAAGAACACAGGCGATGGCGGTAAAAATGGATCAGGGGGCGGAAAGAACACAGGCGATGGCGGTAAAAATGGATCAGGGGGCGGAAATAACACAGGCGATGGCGGTAAAAATGGATCAGGGGGCGGAAAGAACACAGGCAACAATAATTCTGGAAGTAAAAATGAAACAAATGGAAATGGTAACGGTGAAGGCAACACAACAATTATTGTGATACCGCCATTCGGGGGCAACGGTGGAGGTTCCGTGAATACAGGGGATGATGGTAAATGAAAAGATCAATTAATTAATTAATCAATTAATTAATTAATTAATGAAAAAAGATAAACAGTATGCAATCCTTTTAGACCATAGATTGAATTTCTATATTTCTATACAGAATTTCACGCGCCGGGGTTAAGCAATTATGTCTATATATAATGTGTATATTTTAGATACTACTATATTTGGAATACTAAAATAAATATCTCATTGAGGGTGAACGAACATAATTTCCATCTTTGACAAGATGATGTCCTTTTTTACCTCTGTAACATGATGACTTTTATTTACTTACTTTTCCTCGACTCGCTTAATATTACATTCTCATATTTTCTTTCATGGAGGCAAGACGTCCATTTTGTGTCTCTTTTCAAACGTTAAATAAAAGAAGTGATTTGATTGGTCTTATTCGGATGTTAAAATTATAAAATGTATTTTTTTAACAGATTGCGGCCCACCACCTAGTGTAAAGAAAGGCACTGTTATTTTGGATGACCCAACTAACACACTAGTGGATGCCACTGCGTCTGTGAGATGTAGTGAAGGGTTTAATGCTAAAAGTGACACAATTAAATGTCTACCCAAACAGAAATGGCAAACTCCAAAATGCGTAGAGATCGGTAAGGACAAACATGGCATTCTATTTTTAACTCGACTATTCGAAGATATGGAACATTGAGCTGTTTTACTTGCCGAGGTGCCGGCGTCAAACTTAAGTCTAGTTTTAGCATTGGTATCTATAAAACTAGTGAAGGCCATAGGTTGAAACTTTTACACTTATTTCAGAGCAGAATATGTCACTCTAATGCCCATGGATTGAACATGGCTTTTGAAAGAATTATGGAACCTAGATATTCTAAATAATTCACACTCTAGTTCAACTGTTAAGCTCGGATAATAAGCAAACTCTAAGGTCATTGTCAATGTCACTGTTACTAAAAATAGAAAAAATCTTTTCCGGACAATAAGAATATATAGGAACGAGAAATTGTTATCAAGCTTGGTATACAATAAGCTTGTATGAAGAGCCTACTTGGGTTTGTTTTTTGACCCCCTGGGGTCAAGGTCACTGTTACTACAAATAGAAAAATGGTTTCCTGACAATAATATTAGTTAAGATTGAAATATTATAATCAGACTGGTTATTTAGCAACCATAAGTAACCTTATGTGGAAAACCCCGGTTTGGATTGCAAATGGAACCCCTAGGGTCACTGTTACTAAAATTGGAACTGGTTTTCGGATAAGAGTTAGGATCCAGATATTATTTTTCAAAATTAGTATAAAGTAAGCTTTTATGAAGACCGTTGTTTGGGATTGTAATTAATTGAAATAATTCTTGTACATAGTTCAACTTCATAAATTATAGCTTGAGTTCAAATTTTGCTTAACACCACTTACTTTTCAAAAGGTCAAGGTTGCTGGGGAGTTATTAATCACCTTAGTGTTAGCTCTAGTATTTTTGTAGTAGTCTTTTATCATTTTAAAGCTTAAGTATTTTTCAGTTTTAATGATATATCACTTATGTAAATGAAATGGTAACATTCGGTAAGTTATAAAGTAAGGTGTATCACCCGCATAAATATCACAAAATTGATGAAAAACAGCGTAAAACAACAAACAAACAATATCGAGTCAACAGTCAAATACAAATTGTATCATGCTGATGCTGTTTTACTACAAAGCACACATTCAATGTAAATCATATTGAAGTGGCGGATTTGACTGGTTAATGCTACGAGGAGAGAGGCCAGGGCTATAAGCAGGATGTAGTAAAACCTCAATTCTCTGCTTTGAATCAAGGCTGACCGGTGCGCAGGTGCATTATCATGGAGTAATTTGATCCTGCCACGTTGGCCTTGAAGTGGCCTTAATCACCTTTATTTCAAAACTTTTATTTCAAAGATTGTGGACCGGTACCAGATATGGAAAAGGGGAAGGTAGTTCTGGATGAGTCAAGTATAACGACCATTGGTGCCACGGCTACAGTCGTTTGTGACTCGGGATTTAGGACAAAAAATCCTTCGATCAAATGTTCATCAGATGGTCAATGGGAGATACCTGTCTGCAAGAAAATATGTGAGTTGAGCTAATATTAAATTTGTAAACATTTTACATAATGATGAATTGTCTATTTTTCGTACAAACTAACAACAGATTTTTATATCCAACATCTCAAATTGTTTGCGATTACCTGAATTACTTTTCAATAAAATTGACAAAGAAAACAGAATCCCTAGAGAAAGCCCAAAACGATTAAACGAAAAATGTTGCATGCACGGTTTGATTGGCGTGTTCATGGACGGTACTGGAATGTGCAAGTTAGCGTCCACGCCCCCTAGCACCGGCTTATGCAGAATTCAACATTCAACCAGAAGCAGACCGAATTTTATTTTTTCCGCATAAATAAATTGTGAATTATGATAGAGTAACCGCTATACCCGTATAAATTGTGAATTATGATAGCGTAACCGTTATACCCGTATAAATTGTGAATTATGATAGCGTAACCGTTATACCCGTATAAATTGTGAATAATGATAGATTAACCGTTATACCCGTATATTTAAAAAAAGGTCTGATGCTTTAAACATTTAAGATTGACCAAAAATGATAATAATTATTACCAGTTTGTAATGCTGTGCCTGATGTTGACAACGGACAAGCTGAGTTAGATAATCCACTTGAACGAGGAGTATTTGCCTCGGCTACAGTACAATGTGATTTGGGTTTTGAGAAGAAGAAAGATTTCATACTTTGTCTGAAAACTGGAGATTGGGAGGACGGAGCCTGTTTAAAGATAGGTATGACTTTATCTTACATTAGATATAAAATTACATTACACTATTACACTATATTATGTACATTAAAGGGACATTATGCTCATTTTTTCGATGTCAAAATGAGTATATATGTAGCCTTATTTACGTTTCAAATACACATTTTATAGTATTTACACAGAAAAAACTTGCTGGGACCTTTAAAAACCGACTTTTATGATTACTTTGATATTATACCATTCATTTGCCCGAGTATCCCTTTAAATTAGGAATTGACTTTTACAATGGTGATTGGCCAATAATTGATGATGAAAAACGTTTATGAGACAATGCAGAATATCGACCTTAATTATAACAAGGCTGCTCTACTCTTCATAAAAGATTAAACGTTATTGGTTGACATTTATAGGAATTTCATTGGCGATATTGATATAAAATTGACACTAGTATTGCAAAATATTGAGTTATTTTGATTTTACCTGTCCTCTGACCATTTACATTTGGATGAGCATAATGGCACTTTAAATCCTTAGTAAAAAACATAAGTAATAAGTAAGTGTTTTTTCCTAACAATACAGTAAGTAATACGTTAGTAATTTACGTAAGCGTTTCAAGAAATCTAAGTGACATTATGCTCATTTTTGTTGTCAATTTCAGCTGAATTAGCAAAATTAATGTAGACTTATTATTAAATCCATCAATTCACACACTATATATCCTTTGGTGGGCTTAATGTCACTTAACTGAAATGCCTTTCACCCAGAGGTGATTTCATAATTTACTTATAAAATTGTATTTTTCAATTTTATAAAGATTGTGGCGAGAAACCTGATGTAGAAAACGGCGATGTTGATTTGGATGACCAAAGTAACACGTTTCTGGATGCCACCGCTTCAGTCACATGCAACGTAGGCTACAAATCTAAGTATGGCATTATAAAATGTCTGCCGAACCATCAATGGGAAGTTCCCGAATGTATTGAAAACGGTGAGGAAAATAGGGGAAGGGGCTATATATTTGTCATTTTCAAACTTTGAATAAATTGTTTATTTTATTTTTTTTAATTTTTTTTGTCGTTTTTAGTCAATTATGCTTTTAATAATGATATTACTTTTCCGATCTTCATCAGATATTCTATTTTTCCGATCTTCATCAGATATCCCATTATTTGTACTATCCTCATCAGTTATTCCGTTATTTTTCCGGTCTTCATCTGATATTCCAATATTTTTTTCCTATCTTCAGCAGATATTTCATTATATTTCTTATCTTCATCAGATATTTCTATATTATTTTTTCCGATCTTCGTCAGATATTCCATTATTTTTTCTGTCTTCATCAGATATTCCAAGTATTTCACTTAAAAGTTGGTGATATTCAAATAACTTCTGTTTAAATGTACTTTTTGAAATTTGATTTAACATTGACAAGAAAAGTTATCACACAGGAAAAGAAGTAAACTATCTAAACGTTGAAATTTTGAATATCCTAGTATGTGGCCCTTTACCGGAGATCAAAAACGGCAGCGTGGTACTAGATGATCCAAACAATAATCGCATTGGAGCTACTGCCAAAGTTGATTGTGACAGTGGTTTCATTAAAGAGAAAAGATTCGTAACATGTCAACTGAATGGCGAGTGGGAAACAAGCTCGTGCACTCCAAAAGGTACAGTTATCATACATGTATCAACTTCAATTGCAAATATGTGAAAAGAGAAAATAATTTCATAAATTCACAGCAGCAGTGTATATACTATATAGTTTATAAAAAAGGCCTTGATTATCCAGTGTAAAGCGAGGTTACAAACGTGCAAAACTAATAAGAAACAATAAACATTTTGTTGTGGTCGGGTTTTTGTTTGTTATAAAACTTGACATGATGTCCTGTCACATATCTTATATATTCTGTTGAAGATTGTGGACCGTTACCTGATATGGACAAAGGCACTGTTGCCCTTGATGACGAAAGTAAAACGACATTTGGGGCCACGGCTTCGGTCAAATGTTACTTTGGATTTAGACCTGTAACTTCGCCGATCAAATGTTCGTCCAGTGGCAAATGGGAGGACCCTTACTGCAAGAAAATATGTAAGCGTGATTGATTTCATCATATTAATTGAACTCAATTATTTTCATGTTTAAGGCCTATATTCAAATAATGTAATTTCATACCTCTTTTAGTAACGAAAGAGTTTTGTGACATTGAAACATGTATTAAAAACAGTTATCAATGTTTGTTTGACAGCCTCTATGTGGAGTATAAAAATAATTTATTATACATTGTGTGAAATGTGGGTAAAACATTGAATATTTATCTTTAGCTCGACTGTTATATCTATATTATAGGGAGAGTTATCCTACTCACGTCTACGTCACACTTTTGGTTAATTTTTTCGTACCACCCCACTTAATTCTTATACCCTTTGAAGTATTGCTTTGAAACTTTGTATACTTGTTAGTGAACATCATCCCCACTTCCAGGCAAGAGGACATAGCTTTGTTATAGATTTTGGCAAGAGTATGTCCCTTTTTGTCTTAGAATTCCGGTTAAGTTTTTTATACTACCACACTTATTTCCTATACCTTTTGAGGTATTGCTTTTAAACTTTGCGTTCTTGTAATTGACCATCAACCCCACTGATAAAAGTCAAGCGTGCTGTCTTACGAAGATCTCTTGTTACTAATTCTCATTTGAAAGTTTTCCGTACTTACATGTATTTCAGTAGAGATTGTCTGTTTTGCATGCTTATTGATGTTCGTATATATACATGTAGATCATATAATTCTTACTGAATTAAAATAAAAGTTTGTAGTGAAATACCTCATGTTGAAAACGGGAAAGCTGTACTGGATAATCCTCTTGAACGAGCAATATACGCCTCAGCTACTGTGCTTCACTGTGACATTGGTTACGAAAAGAAAAAAGATTATATCCTATGTCTGTCAAGCGGAGAATGGGACACCGGGGCTTGTGTAAAGAAAGGTATGTGATTAACTAATTACATTGTAATAAAAAAAACTTCATAAACAATTAGGGGGAAGCAATATCTTTGACTTAAGGATTACGTTCGTTTGTTTGTTTGTTTGTTTGTTTCATTTTACGCCTTTTCCCCAACATTATTTTAGTCATATAGGCGAGTAGTTTCCTAAAGCCTCGGTCTCACTTACTCCCGGCAGAGCCCAGGACCATCCCGGTAAGTTACCGGGATGATCCGGGACGATCCGGGATGAAATTATTGTTGCGGTCACACTTACCCCGGCAGCACTACGGTAGTTCCCTACTAACCACCCAGGATGCGCTCCGGATCATCCAGGCAGAGCCCAGGTGAAGCTTCGGTTCATGCCGGTGCCCCGGTCGTTCCCGGATGACGCCGGAAGAGCCCCGGTTGACCCAGGCAGAGCCCCGGTCGATCCAGGCAGAGCCCCGGCAGAGCCCAGGACGATCCAGGCAGAGCCCCGGTTGAACCCCGGTGGATTGAAAACGCCCGAAAATGATAACTTTGATACATAGTTTTTATTTAATATAATATCTATTGTTCCAGAATAGTAATTCATGATGATTTTCTGAAAAATCCTTATGCCATACTGGATAGAAGGGAAATGGGAAGGCTTTTAATACAAACAAGTTCAATCATCACAAATTGTCCTTATTTTTTTGAAATGATCCGGGCTTTGCCGGGGCTCTACCGGGGCTCTACCGGGATCAACCGTAGCTCTACCTTTATCCTCCGGGGCTCTGCCTGTAGTTACCGGGGCTCTGCCGGCATATACCGGGGCTCTACCGTAGCTCTACCAGCTATATTATACCCCGGATCATCCCCGGTTTGTGCAGGCAGAGCTACGGTGCTTTCCCGGTATCACCCCGGTCGTTCCCGGCAGAGCTAAGGATGATGCCGGCAAAGCTATACCTTCCCGGATCATCCCGGACCACCCCGGTGATATTAAATATTTTATTCCATCCGGGGTCGAATGCCAGATGTTCCCGGATCATCCCGGATCATCCAGGACGTTGCCGGCAGAGTTACGGATGTACCCCGGTTGCTCCCGGTCGTTCCAGGATCACCCCGGACGTCTACCGGGGCTCTGCCGGGGCTCTGCCGGGATGTAAGTGAGACTGTAGCTTAACCATCGTTCCTGGAGAATTACACCAGTACTAGACTACCTTCCTCCGCGCTAAACTACCAAAGCATCTCCCCGGAATCGAACCCACGCAAGAGAGGTAACTGAATTAGAAGTCATCGACTCTAACCCCTCGACCACGGAGGTGGACTTAAGGACTACAGGCACTGATGAGCATGTATGGTGGTCACCATTTTGGCATTTCCTAAACTGATATGACGTCACAGCGAAAAAACACCCTCACACGTGACAAAATTTTGCCATTTTGTTTGTCGTTGACATCAAACTTTTTGCCCCTTAACCACTGCGGACTTTAGATTGTTTTATGTGAGCAATCCAGCTAGCTTACAGCACGTCGGGTTCAGGGAAGAGGACATAGCTTTGTTATATATTTCGGCAAAAGTATATCCCTTTTTTGTCTTAGAATTTCAGTCGTCCTTCACCAGTAAAGTTTGAAAGTTGGCAATATGATCTTTACAGTAAATGAAACGTAAAGCCCAACCAAAAATAAAGATAAGCTCAAAGTATAAGTATAAATTATTTAGAGATATCTCTATTTCAAATTACACATTAAATTTCTATCACCTGTATAGCTCATTGTTTTGTATTTTGTTATACAGATATTGTAGTTAACGCCTGTGATTTCGAGTCCGGAGATTCTCCCATGTGTGGGTGGCGAACGGTTCTTGGTTCTGATAACTACATTTGGACACGTCACAGTGGCAAGGCTGATACCCCGTCAACTGGACCCGATTCCGACCACACAACTGGCAAGTGTAAGTGCACATGAACTGTATGATATTAACTTCCGCAAAATCATTATTATTCGCGAAGCACTTATATAAATGGTTTTCGTGGGCTCAATGACTAAGATCCAAGGAAATTTCATTTTGTATCCTCTAAGATAATTCTGAATTACATTTTTTTTTGCATTCTACTTTTTTGCAAGAGTACAACGTTTAATCTGTCATTACAAATATTGCAATATGATCATTTCGATCAATTAATTTGAGAAGTGTTAAAATTAGAATTTCACATTCATAACAGATGACCCTGTTTTTCATGCCAAAAGTGGTAAAGATATCATAATCATATTTGTATAACTGCAAATAGGCGATGTAAATGGTTACTTTTGTTTGTTTTTTTAACCTAAAAACACAATTTGAAAGTATAGCGCCATAGCGCCTATTTATAATAATTCTAATTGTTGCACTTAAATTTTATCTCAACTTACAGACTGGGGCCATTACCTTTACCTAGATGCAAACTCGGGAAAAAATGGTGAGATTGCAAAAGTTCGGCTGGGCCCAATATCTGGAGAAATCAAATACTGTTTTTCGTTTTGGTATCACGTGTATGGTGAAAGTATAAATTATTTGGCCATCACTATAAAGGTTTGTGGAGTGTTTACAATATTACTTTAATATACGTATTGTTTGTTAATATTGACCTGAGACTGATTAATTTTCGGAGGTTTTTCGGTAATTTCCGTATTTAAATATGAAGGGTTTCAAGTCAGTTCGTCAGAATACGATGGTCACTTCTTCGTAATGTTTCGAATATTGTTAACATTTTTGAAGATATTGATAAAATGTTACTGCTTAGCAAAATATTATAGATGTATAAAATCAATACTAGATGGCTACATGTATTTGAAATGTCTTACTAAGTACTTGTCCATTTGTTTTTCAAATATTATAAAAATGGGTAATTTAAGCAGACGATGGAAAACGTAAAAAAGAACGCCTGAAACCGAGTCTTGTCATATAGCGCGAATTTCAACAAGCGGGTGCGATGTTCAGTGAGCAAATCCCTCGCTAAATTCGTGATGTATCGCAGCTGGCTAGAATGAAGGTATATGACGTCATGATTTCTTTATTTGAAATGTTCAAGGATATCATTACCAAGGAACACAGAGAACTTGCTCGTATAGAAGGTGACCAAGGTAACAAATGGCACAAGGTCATGATTCCTATCCAATCCAAACAAGTTCCTAACGAGTTCAGTATTACTGTAGAGGGTAGTCGAGGTAAAGGAGTGACGTCAGATTATGCCATTGATGATTTGATTCTCTCAAAAGGATCATGTGGAGGTAAACAATAAGCATCTTTAAAAAGTGGACTGGTCCGCATTTTCCATGATCATGTCAATTTTACTTCTTCTTTTTGTTATTTTTTAATCTGTTGAACCTCAGTGGAGTCCCTTTAAAGGTGAAATAGATACAGGTACTCGAAGAAACGTTGATTTTATAATGTTGCTAGGTGACTGGTGATACACTCACCTAAATACGAAATTAATTGAATAAGTCTTTCTGAGCGAAAAAAATAAAAGACTAGAAAATAAAGTTACTTTGAATCATTATCATGATTCTTCCCTGACCTTGTCATATTATGCTGTTCGAATATCCTTTATAAGTTGTTCAGTATGTTTAAAGCAAAGTTTAAAAGAAATTGTCCAACTTTTTTTTTCACATAGACATTTTCTATATTAAGCATAACACACATACTTTTCATTGGGAAATTCTGAATATAGAGCGTTACACATATTTTTCCTCAAGAATTTTTCGATATTGAACGTAACACATAGTTTTACTCCAGAAATTCTCGATATGGAGAACGTAACACATACTTTTCATAAAGGAAACCTCGATATGGAGCGTAACACATACTTTTCATAAAGAAAACCTCGATATGGAGCGTTACACATACTTTTCATAAAGAAAACCTCGATAGTGAGAACATAACACTTACTTTTCATAAAGAAAACCTCCATATGAAGAACGTAACACTTGCTTTTCATTAAGAAAACCTCCATATGGAGAACGTAACACTTACTTTTCATAAAGAAACCCTCCATATGGAGAACGTAACACTTACTTTTCATAAAAAAACCTCCATATGAAGAACGTAACACTTACTTTTCATTAAGAAAACCTCCATATGGAGAACGTAACACTTACTTATCATAAAAAACCTCCATACGGAGAACGTAACACTTACTTTTCGTTAAGAAATTCTTGATATGGCGTAAATCCGGTATTTTTCGCGATGTTTTAATTTTCGCTATTATTCGCGAATCGGCCGCGTCGCGAATTCATGATGCCGCGTAAATTTTATAACATAACATACATTATATACATACATTATAAAAAATAAATCTGATGATATTTTTTTTCGAATTGTGATAAAGTGAATACATTTTAATGAAATCAATAACTGAATGCAAATAATTAATATGTGTAATGTTTTATATACATCATAATAAAGATATGAAGGTTAAAGATATTTCCCATTCATTTTTCCTCATGAATACAAGCATGTAAAACACAAAAAGAGACAATATCCGCAAATTGTGCACTTTACAGACAAATGTGAACACATATTGTTTAGATGACAATTGATTTACGGTAAAACAGTGATCAACAGGCAATTTTCATACGGTAGATTAAGTATTATAAACAAGTATATAACACCTTCTTACAAACATTTAACGTTTTATCAAATACGTTATTTGCAAACAAAAAACAAATTTGACAAATGATAAATAAAACGTTCATAAAAAGTCAATTACAATTTTGAATATAAAATAAATAAATAAAAACCGTCTCTTATTAACACCATTACCATTTACCTTGCATAAGAGCGACATAGTATAAGACAACTTCAACCTACCCTGTTATATTAAGGAAATAAAATTTAAATAATCGCGAATATAAATTTCTGACCCTGCCATCGCGAATTCATGAATGCGCGAAATAATCCGGGGGTAGGTTTTTTGCGAAATAAAGATCACGCGAATATAAAGTGATTTACAGTATTTTTTCATTAATAAATTCTGGATATGGAGCATAACACATATGTACTCATTATTTTTAACAGATTGTGAAGATTTACCGAAAGTGGCACGTGGTGACGTAAAGCTTGTTGACCGTTCGGAAACTGAGATTGGAGCTAAAGCCAAAGTCACGTGTGACAAGGGATACGAACCGGAGAAAGCCACTATTCAATGTCTTATTAGCGGTAAATGGGAAAAACCATACTGTTCTCCACCAGGTAAAATAAACATCATGGTATATATAGTTATCGTGTAAGATTATAAATATACATATTATACTTTTAAAAAAAATGCATTCATTTAAAATAAGAAACTTTAACGTTTGCGTCATACACTTGTCAACATAGTTTATCATTTTATAAGGGCTGATCCAGGATTATCCGGAATTTATTTATAATTCTGACAAATTTATGTTTTCTTCATTTAATCAATATATGTTAGCATGTCTGTGCTTAAAATATTATACGCATAAAACGTTTAATTGTTATAATTCTTTTATAGTTGTAAATAGACTGTATTACCCATTAACAAAGTGTTTGTTATTAGCTTATGGCCTTCAGTGTACCCGTTTATATACTATGACATGACGTGAACGCTGAAGATAACCCCGTAGGGAAAGTCCACCAATAATCGTGCCAGGCATCTGACACGCTCGTATTTATTCATCGAACATGCCATGAAGTAAAGTGAAGCATACCTTGATAAAACTATATGTAATCTGTTGATAAGCCAAGGATGGGCAAATAAAAATCTTATTACGAACATAAACTACCTAATAGTTTCCGACAGGTAAAAATGTCGGCACTTGGCCGCCATATCGCCATATGACCTTTATGAACCCATGTGCCTCTTTTACTTTTTTTCAAGATATTGAAAAGGGTGATGTTCTGACTTTTATATTCAATAAAATCATATTTAAGTACTAAAAAATTAATGAAAATAGATAAAAACATTATCTTGAATAAAAAATATCGAAATCATGTCAACAAAAAGACCTGTAAAATGCCACTTTGGGAAGAAATTATACCGTGGTTGTTAAGAGATAGTTGCTGTGCAGAGGGGTCGCTCTGCAGAGGTGAAACTGTATAAGAAAATAGATATGTCATTTTTATTTGAAATTGCGATCTTTGGCGTGTCGCTATAGGGTAATATTAAATCGCTATATTTGTCAGTTCAAGATAGCAGATTTTATCTGTACCTGTTTATGTATATGTAAGTGCTTAAGATATTTTAAGAAATTAAAACCGTTTTTGGCAGATTGTGGTACGGTACCGGACGTGTATTACGGAAGTGTTAAATTAGAAGTTAGAACAGACTCGACACTCGGGGCTGCCGCTGTCGTTAACTGTAACTATGGCTATACGGCCGAGAATGAGAAAATAACTTGCCAAGCCAATGGTAAATGGGAAGCCCCTAGATGTATTAAAGTATGTAAGTATTCACTGAAGTACCTTTATATAAGGCACGCCGTTACTGTCTATTGTTCCCTGCGGTCTGGAGACCGCAGGGTATTGGTACGCTTTTTTTTTTTTTTTTTTTAATGCGTTTATTTAAGGTCGCCGCCGGAAAGCCCATATGGGCGACCGTACACTCAAGTCGGGCCATCCTAGAGCGTTCTGCCGAGATTTTTTCGTCGATTTTTTCCAGCTTTATTGGTGGAGGAAGACCCCAAGTGTCCCTTCGGGCATTATTTCAGGCACGAGCGGGCACCTGGGTAGAACCACCGACCTTCCGTAAGCCAGCTGGATGGCTTCCTCACATGAAAGATTTCGACCCAAGTGAGGATCGAACCTACAGCGGTGAGGGACCTGTGATCTCAAGTCAACGACCTTAACCACTCGGCCACGGAGGCCCCTGTTTTTAGGGTATTGGTACGCGTTTAACTTTTGAGGCATGGAGGAGCACGTGACCTGTTTTCGGTACATGGAGGAGCATGTGATCTGTAAACCGTACACGATTGGTTAATTGACCTTTTCGAAAACCTGGCTAAATACCGTTTGTCGGTACGTTACGGAATAACCTCTAGGGAATTAGTCAGAATTACACCTAATTAAGAACAAAAACTATTACGTGATATTTCTAATTTTCTATAATTATTTTACCGTTTAAGGTGGAAAAACTTGAATGATGTATTTGAAAATTATCATTGTATCTCAAATTTTACAAACAATAAATTGTTTATACTGAAAATCTACAAAATTAAAATATTCGTAGTGGCATCTGCCATAATAAATAGAGATATTTTCTGCGTAAACTTGTGTGTTTACTTTATTTTATTTTTTTGCTTGGAATTATTCATAAAATGGTAGGCTTATTTAATCATTTTCTTAAAAAGAAATAATTGTTTTATGTTCGACCTTCTCCGGTCATCAACGGTCACCAGTTTCCAAAGACCTTCTTCTATTTTGATCGATTATTGTCAACTATATTCCTAATACAAACGTTTATTTATTCCCCTCTCCCAAAACAATGTTGAAAATAGTTAAATGAAATATCTTTATATCATTCCCCGCAGGAAACCATTTTACTTGTAACTAGTTAGCTCGTCTTTTTCGATTATATTATGATAGCTGCGGCGTCGTTGTCGTCGTGTAGCTCATACATTTATTAGCTAACCATGACACGGTGTAGTTGTTGGACAAGGGGCATAATTCTGGAAGTAATATTTTAGAGTTATGCCACTTTATAACTTAGATTTTTTACCAGTAAAAAGTTAGAACTTCATTTTAAACAGTTAAAACTTCATTTTATATAAATGTAGTTAAAACTTCACACGAAAGGTTAAATTAGTAATACAGTATAAGCTTCCTAAAATTCTCATAATTGACCAATATAACTTTTCAACTCGGCGATTTTATTTGGTTCAGATTGCAGCGACAAACCTAAAATAATTGGTGGGCGCGTGCAACTTGATGATGATAATGACGTCAGTGTGGGTGCTACGGCCACAGTCCTTGTCTGTAACCTCGGATACAAACTTAACAAGGACAAAATATCGTGTTTAGGTACCGGGGAATGGGATAACTCCGGTTGTGTTTTGCTAGGTAAAATTTGGTTTCTTTTTCCTACAAGTATATTTTATTCTAGCTATTTGGTTTCTTTTATCAACAAGTATATTTCATCCAAGCTAATAAGTACACGTAACCTCTGACATAGAAAAGAAAATCGTGATTTCGTGTTAACCCTTTATTTCGAAATGATTTCGAGACAAAAAATCAAGATAAAAGAGTTTGTAAATTTGAAGGATATATTTTTCCATATTCTATATATATTATGAATTTATTCTTTACTATTATTATAATTTATAATCACTACAGTAAGTAATTAAACGAGTCACACTTCTGCTGGCGGCTACATAATCTACACATGAGACCCAGTGCAGACCAATAGCAGCCGGCATGCCCGTGCTGTCTTGACATGATCTGCACTGTTTGCTATTCAGTCATAAAATATTTTTAAATTATCCCTAAAATTGATGAATGGTTCAGTCCAGACTGAAAGATGGACAAGTCCATATAAGAAATTAAGCATGGTAAGGATTAAAGATTCCAAATTTTATTTTAAAAAATAAAGTAGAGCTCTACAAGAAAAAAATTAAATAGAAATATATCTCGAATTTTATACAACATGGAGTTTTCTTTTACTACTTTATTTAAAGATAATCTAGTTTTGGCTTGCGATTTTGAATACCACGAAGAGCCGACGTGTAATTGGAGGTCCGAGGGTCTGGAGAGGTACACTTGGACGCGGCATCACAAGGACACGGATACGTGGCATACAGGCCCGGAATCGGACCACACGACAGGACATTGTAAGACATCTAAAAAGATGATAAATTATTTGTTTCGTTGACTGAATCAAACTTTAACTTTTGAAAAACAAAATTGCTCAAATGAGACATTACAACTGGCCTATATAATTATATAATTTTAGAAACGCTTATTTGAATTTGCTTTGTTTTTAACTATGTACGGCAAATTATTGGTTATATCTAATATAATGTATTTATAATAATAATGCTATAGTTTTAAGTTAAATGTCGACGGCTCATACTCTAACTTAAATAACACTGGCTCTTAGTTAAATAACGCTGGTTCTCAGATAAATAACGCCGGTTTTCAGTTAAGTAACGCTGGTTCTGAGTTAAATAACGCTGGATCTCAGTTAAATAACGCTGGTTTTTAGTTATATAACGCTAGTTCTTTGTTAAATTACGCTGTTTTTAGTTAAATAATGCTTGTTTTTAGTTAAATAACGATGGTTCTTAGTTAAATAACGCTGACTCTAAGTTATATTACACTGGTTCTTTCTTTCTTACTTCAATAACGTTTAATTATTCTTAGGTAATTCACGCTGACTAAGTTGAATAAAGCTGGTTCGTAGTTAAATAACGTTCACTTGGTTGTTTGTGATAACAGTGATACAAAACACTGGCTTTAAGTTAAATAACGCTGGTTCTTTGTTTAATAACGCTGGTTTTTAGTTAAAGTAAAATAACGCTGGTTGTATGTCACATGAAACTGACTTTAGTTACACTGTAACTCTGGCGGTAATTTCAATTGAGAAACTTTTATACAGCAATTATAATAGTTTTTGTCAGATTAGACTGCATTTTTCATGAAAATGTGGTAAAATAAAGGGAAAAATAGAGGTTTTTACAACAGCTATATATTAAACATGTATATTGTTATTTTTTTACGTTAAAGATTGGGGACAGTATTTGCTGTTGGAGGCGAACCCACCTGCCAAAAGCGGCGACGTCGCTAAATTCTATATAGACGTTCCCGGGGACCAACATTACTGTCTTCAATTCTGGTACCATATGTATGGATCTAACATTAAATACATGTCAGTATTTATTGAGGTATGTATTTTCTGCAATTAACCCCAATTGTAACTTCTCGGCTCTTATGAGCAGCTTTAATTTGTGAACGACATGATTTGACATTTTCAGATCTTACTCCAGTTGTTTTGCACTTTGTTTCATGTGTTTTTTTTCCACAAAATTTACTAGCATAGATCTACTTTATCAGTAAATCTCAGACTTTTATTTACAGGAATCTACATCAAAGACAGTCACAGAAATAAAACGTATTAAAGGTAACCAAGGCGATAAATGGAAACAGCTCATGTTAGATATCCGTGGCAAACCTATAGACAACGCATTTTCAGTGGGTATACAGTGCGAGAGAGGCTCTGGATTGAAGAGTGACTACGCCATTGATGACGTCATTTTAACAAAGGGGTTATGCAAAGGTACTGCATTTTTACGGCAATAAGATTTTTCTATATGTCGATTTATATTTTTATTTTGGCAATAAGTACAGTTACATTGAATTAGTATTTTGTGTGGGGGTCAGAATACTACTTTATTTACATTTTGTTATCTTCATGATAAAATAGAGAGAAATATAGGATCCTTAAAGAACGCACAAAACGACGAAAGTGAAAATGTTGCAGGTTCGGTTTGATTGAGCCTGTTTATGGACGGTAATGGAAAGTGCAAGTTACCGTCACCGGCTTAAGCAGTTATTTCATATATATCGCTACTTTCTCCACGTAACAAACATCACACATTCTTTAAAACCATTATAAAATTCATGTTTGTCGTTTCCAAAGAAGTAAAAATGTATTTGTTTCTTGAAGCATAATGTACCTTTAAGCTCATTTGTCAAGAATACATACACGCTTATTAGAACAACGTTCGGGTCCCAGTTCATGACCTATCCAGTTCAAGTGTCGTGTTGTAAGAAACACGGTCGTGACCGCAGTAGAACTTAAACCCATTACATGTATCCATAGGTTGTTCAACACGCACACGACAGCCAGTTTGATACCGTACACTACCTAACCGGGCGCTCTTATCGGCGCGCGCGAAACACGTACCGTATTTTTGTCAATAATATTTCACTAAAATTACTCTTTTTTCTGTTGGTTTTTTTTTCAGTGTACAACTTGTTAAACTGAGCCAATGATGGAATGCGTAACTGTGTGATTTAGTTACATTTTTCCTTTTAAAAAGGAGCTGAGGGCAACGTGGAACGTTTTACAGTTTTAACACTTTTTTACTTTGTTTTCCGATATGGCAAAATACACAAATTGTTTAATCTGACCATTTAATCGTTTTATTCTGCATTGTTTAACAATTTAATTGTTTTTAATCTGGTGATGCTTATCAATAATTTGTTTATTTTAGCACAGTTTAACATTAATATTTTTTACTCTGACAAATTTTAACATTGTTATTTTGTTATTGTTTTATACTATTACAGATTAACAATATATTGTTTTATTCAGACATAGTTTAGCATTTTTATTGATTTATTATGACACAGTTTAAAATTGTTATTGATTTATTCTGACACAGTTTAACAATGTTATTGATTAATTCTGATGCAATTAACAATGTTATTGTTTTATTATGACACAGTTTAAAATTGTTATTGATTTATTATGACACAGTTTAAAATTGTTATTGATTTATTCTGACACAGTTTAACAATGTTATTGATTAATTCTGATGCAATTAACAATGTTATTGTTTTATTATGACACAGTTTAAAATTGTTATTGATTTAATCTGGCACAGTATAACAATGTTTTTGATTTATTCTGAAACAAAATAATAATGTTATTGATTAATTCTGACGCAATTAACACTGTTTTTGTTTTTATTATGACACAGTTTAGTATTGTTATTGTTTTATTCTGACACAGTATAGCGTTGTTATTGTTTTTTCTGACACAGTTTAACAAATGAATGGTATTGTTTTATTTTGACACATTTTAAGAATTTTACAGTTTACTGTTTTATTCTGACAAAGATTTATAAAATATTGATTTATTCTTGCACACTTTAACAATTCTACTGACACTGTTAAACAAAAGTATTTGTATTGAACATCCATATATATATATTGACACATTTTTTATTTCGCTGTTTTCGATTTAAGATTTCATTTTTATTCATAAATACTATTCGAACTGTACTAAAGTACTTTGATCCACTATGATGATTTCATTGTCATTTATGCTTTTTTTTATATTGTTTAACCAAAAAAATCTTTCAATTTTCTTAGTCATTACTTTTCATATACGTTAATTTAAAGTGAATTTGTCCATAATGGCAGGTCTTTATAAATAATTATGTTTATGGTATTTAGTATCATACATAATGTCAAACAACAAACCAATTATGTATGGATATTTTTGGTAAGTGCGAGATACATGAGATACGAGATATATGAGTTACGACATATCCGATAATTTATATAGCAGATAATAATTTGTTCCAGAACAAAATATTACAAATTATTATTTAATTGTCCGTACTAAACCACTTAGAGCGTTCTCTAACAAGCATTTTCTAACAAAATATTTTACAAGAATATCCAAAAGATAAATTTCTATTGTGATTTACAAATATTTGAAATACTTATGGAAAATTTGCCAATTGTAGACCAATTCACTTTAATATCAGTTGCTGTGTATTAATGAGGTTTATGTACAAATAGTTAGATATAAAGTAATTGATTAAAAGAACTCCACTGAGGTTTTCTTGACATGATGGGACTGGAAATATTTTTCGAGATTTTTGAGCCATTTGATGTAGGTCTTGACTTGTAACTAGTGCGCAAATTTTCACATCTTTCCCTCACCCTGTTTTTCCAGAAATATCATTTTATTGTGCAAAATGACCCAAAAATGAAGAACAATTACACCGCTTTTCACTTAAATCTGGCAATGAATCGCACAAAAAAATCGTTTTCAATTTAGTTCTGGGCATATTTCATTGTTATATTTTTCTGATTTTTCAATTTTAAGTACCTCGCTTGATCTATGTAAGAATTCCATATTTTATGTTGTTAGTCTTTTGGGCCTCAGTGGAGCTCCCGTTAAAACATTCTGTATCTTTAAAGCAAAATTTTATTGTTGCCAGTGGGAATAAAATAAATAAAATTGAGTAGAGAAATGTCTTCTGTTTTACTTCCGACTTCAATACATATTTCACAACGTTTATATATTAACACACACCACGCTAATATCATAAATGGACTTGTCCATCTTTCAATCTGGGCAACAACATTCATCTTTTTAAGGGGATGTTCTGGCGTTTACGCGTTTACACGTTAACAACATTTAAATCGTGCTCCGCGTGTATTTTTCCGCATGTCCAGCATGCAGGAGTAAGAGCATGCACGAAGAGCATGTAGGAAGAGCACGCAGTATGAGCATGCGGGAAAAGCATGCAGTAAGAGCATGTAGGAGGAGCATGCATCTGCAACGTGTTGTGAGAGTCTGCAACGACAAGTGAACTTAAAATTGAAAACTGATATGTCGGTCTTTAACTGTTCTACTCAAATTGTGATATCCTTTCTGAAAAAAAGTTTGCGAAGTTTTTGTCAATTATCGTTTCATTAATAATAATATTCCGACTCCAGGCCTCGAGGTTATAAAACTATTTCTGAGTTCTATCTCAAATCTCAGGATTTTCATTGGTCAGTGTACATTCTTAGCTGGTTCTTGACCAATCAAATACCTGAGATCTGAGTTAGACCTTGAAAAATTTCTTTATAACCTCCGGGCCAGTAGTACTTGTTTTTGAACCTAGTGGAGATCACTGTCTATAATAAACATGTAAGACAAAAGTGATTGCACACCTCCCAAAAAATAACATTTCATTTTATTCCATTCACAATATTTTCAAATAATTGACGCATTATGTAGATATAATACTTCTAGACCAATGTCAAGTTTAAGCTTCATCATAAATATAAACGATAAATAAGCAGAAATACATTTACATCAAAATCGACGTTATTACCCCAATTTCCGGTGCGCTTTGAGCGAAAGAGCCATCATGCATGACTATAGTTGGAACTGTTAGGGAAAGTTCAAAGTGCAGGGTTTGAATACTGCAAAAAAACAGCAACAACAACATTTGAGACAGTTCATGCTTACCAATCAATTACTCTTTAAGCCATTAAAAACAATGAGAAAGCTTATCATATAAATTAATTTTGACGTCCGTCGCAAAATAGACGCATGACGTCACACGACGCTACAAATATGATTGGACGCGGCATTTATTGTCTGTGACGTAACTAACTTAGCATAGTAACCGCAAAATGTCAACGGCTATGAATACTAGAGACGAATAATTCTGACAAAAATGGAAGAAAATCCGCCAAACGACAGAAAACATTCTGCGAAAAGCACATTTAAAGGTATTTGAATAGATTTCTATATAATTATTTTAAGTTAAATACACGGCGTCATTACTTAATGTGATTTTTTTTAAGAAAAGCAATAAAAATATAGAATGTGGATGTATTTTAGCATTTTGTTCATTTATTTGTACAAAGCCAACGTCAAACTTGTTAATATTTTCTTATTATTAAAGTAAGATATTTATTTTATTCGATGGGTATTTATAGATAGATCTATATTTAACATAAAGTGTTGAGCATGTTATTTTAAATTATGAAACTCACAGTTCTATTCAATAACAGTAACTAAAATAAAAATAAATTTTATGGGCATGTTGCACAGTTCTTTCTATGGATACAAATAATCTTGCTTAAACAATCCTTTTCTTTCCGTATTATACAATAAAATAATGAAAACTACAGTTGTGATTGTTATTTAAAGCGGCCTGCAGCATTTCTTAAGGTTAAATATGTTATGTTTTAATGAATCGTTTCATATCATTGTGGAAAATGATATTTACTGATGGTCGCTTTAATATGTTCTACTAATGTCGAAGACCATGCACATTAACAAAAATCCAGTATATTAAAAAAAATGGGCTTGTAACCTTCATGAAGCAAGTTAACAATTTAACATTGGCTCCATTCAATTAAGGGGAACGGTGGCCTAGTGGTAAAGGTGTTTGCATCTCAACCCAGAGTTCATGGGTTCCAGCCCTACTCGGGTCACGACTATGTTTCTTCATTTGACACCAGTACTGGTTGATTCCAGGAAGCGAACTCGAAAGTGATTAATATAAGTTGCAAGAAGCATTTGTCTCTAACCGTCGATGCAGAAAAGTAGTCGGACACTTGCGGAGAAATTTTTAATTGCTGGATAGTTATTTAGGAAACCAAACACGGAATCATGACCACATTGTGTTGAAGTTGACAAAAAATACGTTTTGAACGTTTAAGTTTTCTTTATCTTTATGTGAAAAAAGCTTTCAATGCACAGTGAAACTTGTAAACAAAGGTCACCTAGGGGAGGGACAATACGTGGTCTTTATAGACAAGTGATCTTTATTTGTTGGTTATTCTATTCTATTTTATAAATGAAGGGTTTCCAAAAAGTGGCATTTTTAGAGAGGTTTCTTCGTTCAGAGGTGGTCTTTAACAGACGGTTTAACTGTATTTTAACCTGCCAAATTGGGTAATTTGGTAAACATGGCATAATGACGCTCGGCTTAGTATAAACCGTCAGAAATGCTGAAGAACAGTTACTGTTGTTTTAGCTTGTTGATTTTATTTCGAGATTTTTTACTTTGTAAAAACTGTAAAAGTGGGATTGTTTCTAGACACATGTGCAATCTTTGCCGGATTGGTATATACTGTTTTCATGTTGTAATATCACGAGTAGATATCTAGCTCGCAAAGTCTTTCTAAGGACGTCTGAATGGTTATTTATATTTTACCTATTATTTCTCACCTAAAAATTGTAACTAATGAACTCCCAGCGTTTCCAACCATGTGATCTCAAAATATAAATAATTATTAAATTTAGCCTCGTATTAATTTCCGTCTTGAGTGAAAATGTTTTGAATCAGTGCGTGTTATACTCCACTTAGACTCGTTTTCATTTTCCGAGTCCAGATAAATCCAGACAGCCATACTTGGCCAATGACTTCAGTATCAAAGGAACTGGGGTACAAAATATTCGCATGTACAACAATTCATTTTAGTGTTTGAAAATAGGATAACAGCATTTCAAATGAATCGTAACATATTTACTTCAGTAAATCGGCTATTAATCAGTCTGTAAACCGATTGTTTATAAAAAAAAAAAATTTTAAATCACTAAATTGGTTACAGAAGTGTTCATTAGATTAAATTTGCCAACAGCGACCAATTATTTTTTTTAAATGGTTACTTATACATCATATTGATTATATATAACGGCTATAGTGGTTCAATTTTTATTATAAGTGGTACTATATATAAGTGTTGACAAGTGATGTGTTAATTATGAATCTGAATGGATTGAATTGGTTCAAGGAAATTCAAGAAATCCAAAGCCAAAGGTGTACCGAAAATAAGTACTTATTACCCGCAGCAAACTATCAACGTCATATTTGATACATATACTGATATGTTTGAAATACATGCACTCGGTTACTTATATTTCATTCAATATAATTCTAAAAAGGACACTTTTTTTCTTGTTACAGATATCCTCATAAATGCCAATAATGATGACGTCATCATCCCTACTAGTTCCACGTTCGACAAAGTTGTATTACATATAGGCATTGGAAGCAGGTCCGGTGTTACCATAGAAAAACCTCCTGTGAAAGATGGTAAAATGTTAATTTCTTCAGTAGAATTTGCAACCCGAAAATTCAAGAAAAGCTTTTACAAAGGAGATAACAATGGTCTAGATGCCACAGAAAAAGAGCGTGGAGACTTCCGGAGAACTGAGTCTGACGAAAAGTTCCGTAAAGACATGCAAAATGAAACAGACGTGGAAAGACTTTTGTCTCGACTTGCCAGCTCCTTTTATAGCGAGGCTCCATTGGAATCTAAAAATGACTCGACTGAAAACATAGATGACGAATTGTCAGACACCGATTCACTAGAGACAGTTGTGCACAGGAAGCCACCTGATCCAATGTCAAATAGTGAAATAATTAACACAGTTATTCATTTAGAACCAGACCAGTTAATGTCAGACCGAGATACTTGCAATGACACTCAAGATACCATTATAGCATCGGATTCTGATGATGCAAGTATGTACACAACAACAGATGATGAGCTGTCATATATCAGCGATACGCTTGATGATGTTTCAGATATTGAATTAGATGATGACATCGCAGACATTAAGGGATTAGATGATGACATTGTAGCCATTAAAGAATTAGATGATGACATCTTAGACATCGAAGCGATAGATCTCCAAGATCAAGATGAAGTTGATACTACAGCAACTAAGAATGACATTGCTGATACATCTACTTACGACAACGAAATGTTTGACGATGATGATAACCAGTTTGGCATCTTGGATGTCTACATAAAGAGTGATCTACACTTTGATCTTAGCAAAGTAAGTTTTACATCATATTAACATAAATACACGTGTGCAAGTCTTTCAAACTTTGTTTCAGAACATAAGTGTGTCACTTAAGAAAGGTTGTTATCTTTTCGTCGTCTATGAACGCACGTTTTATAGTTAGTTTAAATGTTTGAATCACAATATCAAGATAAAATAACAGTTACCTGCTGGACTTTCATTCTTTTGTTTGCATACAAGATGATGGGCCAAGGGTATTATTTCGCATTGCAACTTTTCACCAGTAGAGCAATGACAATTAGAAATCTATTTGTTGTATTAGGACCTTTATTTATTACCGACACGGCTTGTTTGTTTGTTTGTTTCATTTTACGCCTTTTCCCAACAGTAGTTCAGTCATGTAGGCGGGTAGTTTCCTAACCATCGTTCCTGGAGAGTTACACCAGTACTGGACTACCTTCCTCCGCGCTAAACTACCAAAGCATCTCCCGGGGATCGAACCCACGCCAGAGAGGTAACTGGATTAGAAGTCATCGACTCTAACCCCACGACCACGGAGGCGGTTTGGTATCCCATGCCTTTATCAATGGGGGTGGGGGTTAGGGGGGGGGGGTTAATAACGTTTTATTTAGTGAAAATCATGCAAAACTAAGGGAAATCATGCAAATTTATGACCCTCTCGACATTTTGCGACTCCTTCTGTATGTTTAATAATAATAATAATAAACCCTCAAAAGAAATATTTATCAGACATACGTTCTTATATTTTCAGATGCCTGTTGCTGTGAAGCCTGACCAGACAGAAGACTTTGGATATAAATTCTTTTCATTCTCAACTTTCTTTTAATAATACAATAAATATTTGAAAAATTGAATGATAACGCTAAATACCTTTGTTTTTATTGTCACAATATGTTTTTCCCATCGACAAAAATAAATGAGATAATAAGCATGTTACCGAAATGGAGCAATGTCAAAGTCATTTGGAATACCTTGACAATTATTCATTAGTCTTTATCCAAAGACTGAACAACTGCAATTGATCCAACGTTTGACCTGACCAACATCCGAGCTGACCAGTGGAAATTTTTATTTTATTTCATATCTTTCGTCACAATTACACGTAGCATTTGGCACTGTCTTAAATAGACTAACCGCCGTAATACATTAACTTAAAATCAGTGTAAAAAAGACACACTTGCACCCCCACAAAATAAAAAAAATCAAACAAACAAAAAATAAAACAGCTCCTTGAAATTGCAGTGTATGTAATAGAAGCTAAAGTGTGATTTTTTTTTTCAAAACAGCGTAGAATCTATATTAAGTTTTACTGATATATAAAAGATAAATGTATGTACTGGGATTGACAAATAAACAATTTATTCCGACGTTAAGGCGCTTGGAGCTCCAAACCCTAAGTGTCTGTGATATTTCCTTACTAATAAGCACAATATACATATATAATTATATTATGCATATTATATGACATACAGAAAGTGATCGATGTATCTTCAGTTGCGGATTCAGGTCCGGGCTTCGGTTCTGCAACCCCCCACCCCCCTCCCTAAGCTCGGCCAAAAGATACATTTACCAACTAGTCTGGAATATATTTGTGTCAGTTTCATACATTACAATACTGTATGCCGTAGAGTACTCCCTCGTCAAAATGCTTAATGCTGTCATCCAGGAAAAACCTTCCACACCCATCCTGATCACATTTATCTTCAACTAAACGTGCATACACACAAAATATAGGAAAGTACATAGCCACTCATAAGATGAGCTATAAAGACATCTAGATCTATCACAATTTTTGCCGCAATATTTTCTTTTATTTTTGTCAAAATCCTCAACCCACATGTCATGTAGCCGCCATTGATCTTCCTCCAATTTTACACGTCAAGTTGTTTTATTCTAAAAAATATAGATAAATATCAGGAAATTTTTATTGATTACACCTCATAAATCAGCCCCTGTCCATATGAAGTTCATATGGGACATACTCCAACCAACAGTGCTAAGCGTTGAGATATTGTGTGCCATTCTGACCCAGAACAACTAGATAGACAAGGGTATCTGAAGACCCTGGCAGATGGAGCAGAGCTATATTTACTGAATGTTAAGTTTTCTATATAATATCCATAAAAAAACAACAACGAAAAAAAAAATTAAAAGGCTACAGGTTATTCTAATTAAATCTATAGAACTGAGAACTGTTCAGTATAGATGAATATGACCATGCATATAAATTTACACGTGCACTTCGGCGTGCAATCTATAGATATTCTAGCCTAAAACGTGTTGCATGCACGTGCTCTTTGGAAACTGTAAACGCTATTTCGCCTTTTTTTGTACATCTAAATAATTCATATAAAACAGAAATCTAGAGCTATTAACATTAATTATATAAATAGGACTTTGAATTTTTATAATAGATCTCATAATTATGCTTTTCCTACTCGCCCTGTTAAACTTTCATTTTTTTGGCGGGTAATAA
Source organism: Ruditapes philippinarum (assembly GCF_026571515.1). NCBI lineage: Eukaryota > Metazoa > Mollusca > Bivalvia > Venerida > Veneridae > Ruditapes > Ruditapes philippinarum. The sequence continues at coordinate 77,098 of NW_026860784.1, read as the reverse complement.
TTACTCAAACAAAGAAGAAAAAACATAAATTGAAAGTAATTTGATGAAAGCGTTCCATTGACATCTGTTGCAGCTTCAAATGATTTGAACCATGACACTGGCTCTTACTTAGTATCAATCCAGTGAATCAGAAGTCACATGAAACCGGAAACCATCGATTACTCGACCGTGAACCCGTGGCATCCTTGACCTCACCTAATTAGCATAATGACGACAACAACCAAAATGTCGGCTTGAAAGAAGTGATAGGCCGAATTTGTCAGAAGTTTTACCGTTTTTGCAGATTTAGCGGATTGTATTTTGATAATAGACTGTCAGAATGGTTTTCGAGTCACTTGTCACCGATTTGATCAACAAGTATTTGGGAGACTTTGTGGAAAACTTGGATAAATCCCAATTAAAACTTGGAATATGGGGAGGTGCGTATGTAAACTTGGTGGGTGGGGTATGAGAATAAATGCACATGCTAGTCATTTAAAGAAATCATCCTATCAAAGTATAAAATAGGAAAATATACGTTTTTAAATTATCAATGACAATATAACCGTCATACAATAAAATTTTCTAAATTATGCATTTGAACTTATGCATAGAGAATGACACAAGTTAACAGTGAATTGAAAATGAAAGTAGATTTTCAAAAAATACTAGATAACAGAGATAAGCAGCTCATATATACTCCAATGAAATATCATTCATGCCTATCAAAAACTGAAAAATAAGGCATTTTGTAGCAAGTAAAACTTAATGGATTTAGATTTGATTATTATATTTTATAAAATATTGGTAACTTTCCACGCCTTTCACTTGGAAAAACACAGCAGAACATACCCACTGTGCCTGTTATTTTGTCATATGTATAGTTTTGTTACATAAATTAATAAGCAGTTCTCTTTAAAACTTGATTGATCATTTATTAAAATGGGAACTGTAAATTTATGTTTTTACCTGCAGCCATAGACAAATTCATACACGTATGTAAGCTTTCAGAAAATGTATTATTTTACTGATTTTGATATCTGGTTAATAAGTTTTATTTGCTACAAGTTTTAAGTTTAGCAGGCACACGTGATATCTTAACTGGCTAGAAAGTTGCCTATCTCTGTTATCTATGTCATTGAAAAATGTTAACATTAGACAGGGAACTGTAGATTAGGCCACGCTATCTTTAATACAATCATTTGCATGCTCCGTATTTTATGTTATTGAAAGGGTATTATATTTTTTGTCTATAAAAAAAATGTGTCTAAGCGGTAAGGAATATAAATATTTAAGCCAAAAATGGCGTAAGATTTTAGGAAATTGCCAAAATTTTATCATTCCTTTCCTTGTAGTTCTATCTTAAATTCTTAATACAAGGCTGCATGATATGCATTTAAACATATAAACATATGATATTTAATCATATAACTAATGACATGTACATATATATTTTTAAAAATCCAAAATTGTTGCTCTTATTGATTAATCTGCTGTTAGATGCAAAATTTCATTTGATGTATAGAAGGTTGTTTTTTTCCAAATACAAAAGCTGGCCTTGTGAGAGTAATGAATACATTCGCAAATGATGTTTTACTTTTTGACATTAATGACACATACACATAACTAGATGTATAGTATTTATATGGCTATAAAATTTGTATTTTGTTTTTTTGTGCCTAATAAGATTTTTGTTTGATAACAGCTCAGTCTGGCTGAATTGTCTAGACAGAACTCTCAATAGGTTGTGACATTTATGAGTGTGGTCTGTCAAGGTTAATGTGTGTGGACTGTCAAGGTTATATGGGTGTGGTCTCTCTATGTTATATGGATGTGGTCTTTCTAGGTTATATGGATGTGGTCTGTATAGGTTATATGGATGTGGTCTGTCTAGGTTAATATGTGTGGTCTGTCAATGTTACATGGGTGTGGTCTGTCAAGGTTATATGGATGTGGTCTCTCTATGTTATATGGATGTGGTCTCTCTAGGTTATATGGATGTGGTCTGTCAAGGTTACATGGGTGTTGTCTGTCTAGGTGATATGGTAGTGGTCTGTCTAGGTTATATGGGTGTGGTCTCTCTAGGTTATATGGTAGTGGTCTGTCAAGGTTATATAGGTGTGGTCTATCTAGGTTATATGGGTGTGGTCTATCTAGGTTATATGGTAGTGATCTATCTAGGTTATATGGGTGTGGTCTGTCTAGGTTATATGGGTGTGGTCTTTCTATGCATGTATTTTACATAGTAAGTCTGTTACTTAAGGGACTATATCATAAAATATTCCAGGAAAGAGCATTACTGTTTGTAGTTTTCTTATCACATTCCATCAGGGGATAATTACTATTTTGTATTGCATATTATGTTTCTGTCATGCATATTATACAATGTCAATATATTTGTAGAATTAAAAACATAAAAAGAGTTGAAAGCTGCAGGAAAGTGGTTTTAAAAACTCTCCTTTACATGTGTCTTATGTGAGGCATTCAACATATTGACATATTTTGTCCTACATTTTCTTTCATTTCTTAAGAACCAGGATGTTAATTAATGTTTGCATTCTATTATAATTATGATAATACAGACAATCTGTTGTAGATGAAATTGTGACATAGAATTGATAGCTGATAGAATTATCACAAACCATTTCATAATAAAAGTGTCCCAAATAGATATTATTTAACATCAGAATTATGAATTTTGTAAAGAAAATGACTGTACAAACATGGAATTGTTATTAACAGTCCAGACACTTTTAAATTTACTACCAAGCACAGATAATAGTCGAGCATGCTGTCCTACCAACAGTTCTTGGTAGAATAAAAATTAAATTAAAATCTTTAAAGTTTAACATTGTTATGATTTTAATAAAGTAAATTTTTCTCTGTTTTGTTGTGAGTTACATGCCAGAAATTATAATTTAGTTTATTATTAAGTTTCCTTGTACACAAGACACATTCTTTGGTATAATTAATTTAGAATGGATTTTATCCGGAACACAGCCAATGCGTGTTTTGCAGAATTTATTCCACGGTACAATGTACAAACAAGCTCTTACCATGCAGTGGATGCATTGGTAGAAAAAGTTGCCTCAAACAGACTAAGGGTTAAAAATAGCCTCATTTACAGTCATCGAATTTAGCACTGGCCCAGTGACCCATGGCCAACGAAAATTAGTTCGGGCCAGTGAAAATTTTAAGAAAATTTAGTTGAATATATAGTAGAATAAATTCCAAATTGGAATTCAGGCTAGTAAATTCAAAATCTTAAATTCTTTGATTGCATTTTTGTTATAAAATAGGGAGATTTAGGTCATATGGGGAAGAAGTGTCTTAAAGGGGGCATCAATTAATGGTTTATGGATCTCTGATTTGCTTAATTTGACAGCTGTAATATTAATAATATCTGTCATATGTTGCGGTTCGGATCAGAATATCAGTCCCGAGGTGACCCGCCCATTGGGCGGGTGACCGAGGGGCAGATATTCCGATCCGAACCGCATACATAAAATATGTCAGATATTTTTTCTTGCATATTCTACCATATTCCATTATATTTTAAATTCTTTATCTTTATTTTCAATGGAAATTTATATCATGACTACCGTAACTACTTTCTTACAACAGCGTATGAAATTGCAACTTCATTCATAACGGTAAAATGACGTCTTCCTAAGCGTGGCATTGTACAGCACGCAACTCATCTGGCACCCCCCATGCCAAATGAAATTTCCGGCATGGGTAAAACTAACGGAAACGCCAGTCTACTATGCAAGAAAAAGTTTGTTTAGAATTTATTTAAGTTTGATTGTGTACATGTAGGAAGCTATTAGCTTACAATCATACCTATCAAATTTGTTTTTTTAACCAACCGCTACTGAGCAATGGGTGTAATGTTTCTTGCTTAAGGAATAACAGTTCGCCTCTAATTGGGTTAAAAAGAACCCTTGCGACAAGCAATCCTTAGATTACTAGTCCGATGCATTAACCACTCCGCCATGCTGCACTAATATTAAAAATGTGCTATTGGTCCAATATTGCCACAGAGATTTCCGAACTCAAAGTTTTAGGAATTGAACTTTCAGCACTTATATAGGGTAAAACTTTTTTTTTAAACATCAGTTATTTGTATACGAAGGAGACTGTGTCATTTATACGCATGATATGCATTATGGACAACCTGATATTTATATAAGTAAAAACATGGTAAAATGTAAAATTGATATTTCATGTGCTTTTTTCTGTACCTCTTTATGTTTTATTAGGAATTGTAATCTGTATTTTTATGTTTACAAGTTTTATTAAAGTCTCTAATAAATAAACCTGGCTGTTTTCATTTTATTTATAGGTGATGTTGTTTTGAATGAACTAGATTTGAAGGAAAGTGCATTGGTGAGTATATATATAATTATATACAATAAGTAAATAGAACTTGGTGAGGGTTATACACATAATTAGTAATATATATAAGTATACAAAACTTGTTAAGTATGGCATTATGATTATAGTCTTTGTTTTTGTTGGTATTTATTCAAATATTTTAGTGTTACAATCATTTATAATATTTCTGGTTAGTAAAAAAGCATATTTTGCTAATTTACCATGCAGTTATAAAACCTTATAAATTGAGCTGAATATTGTGCAGATTTCGTCTGCCAGTAATAAAAGTGAAAGAAAGTAGATTTTAGTTCAAGGTTGATATCTGTTCAATGTAAATTAATATCTACCCCCGCTAAATTTGCAAAATGGACTTGTCTAGCTTTGATTTGGGAAGTGTCCATTATAAGATAAAGGGATTTCTGTATAGAATACTTATATTTAGCAGGTGACAAGATTATAAAGTCTGGCCAGACGTCAGATGGCAATAATGTGCCACCTTACCTAACTTTATACTGTTTATTGCCAGTGATTTTCCTACTTATATAACAGACTCCGAAAAAAGGCCTCTTCCCAATTGAAATTTTCTTTAAAATCATGCAGTTTTTCCAAAATCTTAACTTAAACCAGCTGTTTTACTTCCCAAGTCAGCAAATTTAGCGATAATTTTTCCCAAAATCAAGAGGCTAAGGCCTCTCAGGTATATATATTAACGTACCTGGGCCTCTTCCCAAAAACGTGAGAAAAATCACTGATTGCTTCTATTTTAAGTCAATATAGGGTTACTGTTTAACTCCCATAAACTTGCTGGCAGCGACTGACTACCAAGACTATTCAACCAGTGCAGACCAAAATCAGCTGGCAAGTTTGTGCCTTCATGGTCTTCACCATTTCTTTGAAATTTTTTTAAAAGTTATGAATGGTCAAGTCCAGATTGAAATATTAACAAGTCCATTTAAGATATATAATTTAAAATCAAAATAATTTAAAAACAAAATAAATTTTTTCCTTGATTAAATTTTGGCACTGGAATATGGATTAATGACCAATAGCAATTAAGTTGTAAGGCCATGAATAGAGTAGAGTTGAGTCGAGTCAACCTTAAATTTAGCACTTAGATAATCAAAAAAGAATTACAAATTCAAACAGGGTCATAAGGCAAATATCTATATTTGTGATATGTAAATCAAAACATTTTTTTCCCCGCTGTTGTCAAATCATTAATTTTGTCTAGGATGTTGTGGTTAAGCTATTGTGTGAACAGTGGATTGTGATGTCGTATATTATTAATATTGTCATTTGAAAAACCCCTCCCTTATGCGTGTTTGCTAATTACACATGTGCAAAACATTTTGAGGTCATATTTTATTGTTTATTATTGTAATCACCTGGGCGTAGGTGTTGCCGACACTCTTTGGTGCAAGTTGGTATCTCAAATTCTACTTAAGGGATTGAATTTGAATGGTTAGAAACTTCACACACTTGTTCTTAGTGATAACCATACATGATGGACACAGGAACTGTAACTCTGAGTTTCCTCTATACAGAGTAATGCCCTTTTTCTTACTGTCAAGCACTGAGAATAGTCAAGCTCAGTGTCTTACTGACAGTTCTTGTCCTTCCAACAGCTCTAGTTACAATTGAAAGAATATTGTAATCTTAATGAAAAGTTCTCTAGTCAAGTTAAGCATCAATATTTACAGTTATTTATGCAGAATATTCCAATAATGGTTGGTTAAAACTATATGTATTATTCATAGAGATATGTAGTTAATTACATATACAGTATAATTATAATGTATATAGAAGCATTATTCAATTTGAAATATTAACACGTCAGATTGCCACATGAACAGTTTTCATTCTTGAGATCAAATAAATATTGAACAGACCTCTAAGATCAATAGAGATCAATATTTGAATGTCCTGTGAGATCAATATTCTACTGACCTTTGAGATTGTTTAATGTATTTAACATACATGTCCTTTGAGATCATGTATTTTACTTTCCTATGAAATAAATATTTGACTATCCTCTGACATCAATATTTGACTGTCCTATGAGATCAGTATTTGACTGTTCTATGAAATCAATATTTGACTATCCCCTGACATCAATATTTGACTGTCCTCTGATATCAATATTTGACTATCCTATGAGATCAGTTTTTGACTGACCTATGAGATCAGTATTTGACTGACCTATGAGATCAGTATTTGACTGCCCTATGAGATCAGTATTTGACTGTTCTATGAGATCAGTATTTGACTGTTCTATGAAATCAATATTTGACTGTCCTCTGATATCAATATTTGACTATCCTATGAGATCAGTTTTTGACTATCCTATGAGATCAGTATTTGACTGACCTATGAGATCAGTATTTGACTGACCTATGAGATCAGTATTTGACTGACCTATGAGATCAGTATTTGACTGCCCTATGAGATCAGTATTTGACTGACCTATGAGATCAGTATTTGACTGTTCTATGAAATCAATATTTGACTTAGACTATCCTCTGAAATCAATATTTGCTTGTCCTTTGAGATCAATATTTGAGTGTCTTTTGAAAACACTAGCATTTGAGATTCATTTCTGTCATGTGCCTTTTAAGATCAAAATGTTTGTTTAGCCTTTGAGATCAAATTGATTTGTCTAGCCTTTGAGATCATTAATTGTCTAGTTTTTGAGATAATTGTTTACTTCCTTATAGAACTTGTATCAATTTTATTTCAGGATGACCTTGATCTTCCAGTAAAGATCAAAGCTGGCCATATAGGTAAGTTGACTTTTTACATTTGAATATACAGATTTTTGCCTTCTTGTTTGGAGGATATGGGAAAATTCACAAGATGTCACCTGAGTGCAGAAATAGGTTAAGTCCTACTAAATTTAATAGATGTTACTATTATGTTAAACTGTTACTGTACTAAACTGACGATGAAGAGAGTACAGGTATTTGGGTACTTACTATCCCCTTACATCAAAGATCTTTATGTGAGACCTTCTTACTTCTAATATACATTTGTACTTCAATACTAAAAAAAATTAATTTAAAAAATTGGATATTTGGATACTTGGAATTTGCTTTGATGTCTCAGATAAGATATTTTAGTTACTGTACCATTGCATGTATATATTGGAGACATAAAAATCTCTCGACAGAAAAGTCCATTCTATTATACAAATAATAGCATGGTAAACTTTTAGTTTTATGTCATATTTTCCTACGATCAGGTTTACAGGCCTCAACACTGTTCTTTTTTAGCTGTTTTGAGCAATTAGTCAGTCGGATCCCATGGATTTTAAAGATAGGTGGTCTTTCTGGAAGGTGGTCCTTGTGGAAGACAAGTGGTCCTTCATGCTTTGTTTACTTTTTTATCTGATTTAAAACAAAATATAATACTTGAAATGGCTGAATTTAGGAAAAAGTTGTCTGGCATGATACCAGTGAAAATACAGAAAATATGCTTCACTGCAGTGAAAAATAATTTTTTACTGTGAAAATACAGACAGTTGAAATACACATTTTATTTCATCAATATTTCTCAATATTTCATTTGTAAGTATATTATAATGGTTGATATAATGTTAATTATGATAAGTTATTAATCATCAATTTGTACAATTTTCAAGTGGTGCTAAACTTTAAACATTATAACTTAGAATCTTAATGTTTCAAGTGATAGACCATTAAATAAAGCTAAATTAATGATATGGGTGTTTAAAGGAAAAATGAAACACTTAAGAAATGAACAAGTATCTTTGATGCATATACTTGTTGAAGGGTCTGGATTGTTACTTAATATAGACTTTGCTCAGTTGCTCGTGCTGTTGAGACATGTTCTTATGTCAAGGTCGTGCGATGTTATACGTAAGCTAGTAGTATAAGAAATTACAAATTGTAACTTGACTAAAGATTATCAGGGGAATCAAACTGATCTAGTAGCCAGTTATTTCAGGCACATTCCGGCACAAACAGACACCCGGTGGCAGTTTGTGCCTGAAATAATGTACAGAGGGGCACCTGAGATCTTCCTCCACCGTAAAAGATCTTCTCAGGTGCCCTTATATGCCTGAAATAATGCATGGAAGGGAACATGAGATATTCCTCAACCAGTCATATGACATATACTACAGTGTTGGGTTCGGAAATCTGCAAGGCCATCCCAGCTTAATTTGAGCAATATCTTTGACAGTTTCCTTTCTCGCTGTTTAAATAACTTTTTATCATCTTACTAATCTATAAATGACCCCCTAATTCTTTCAAACAATTAATTGAAAACGCAAGCTAATTATGCAAATAGGGATGCTCTGAGAAAAGAATTTGTTACTTTTTTAATTGATGTATGAAAAATTTAATTTGCTGTTATAATTTTACTTTATAATTTTACATACACTTTAGTTTGTCTAGATGTATGGAATGCATATAAAAATTTGTAACACTAATATCTGGTTTCAAAATCACATGTATACTCTACATATTTGGTAAAAAAGTACATTTTATATTAAAATGGGTCACACATTCAACCCTGTCATTACTAAATTTGTATAATGGATTCATCCAGCTTTGAGTTTGGAACTGTCCATTATTGATATTAGGGGATTTTGATCCGTAAATGACAAAATTTAATCCATATCCTGCTTAACTTATGTAGTACACTTGCCCGTGAATTTGAATTTGGAATGGTTCATTCTGAAATGAAGGGATTTCAATTACAAGCTACCAGTAGGCAATATAGATCCTAGTGGTACTTAATTGATGTGTAGACTGGCCTGGCTCTATACTGGGCGGCAAAGGTTAAAAGGTGACAATAGTTAAGAGACTTGTCTGATTGGTTGGATGCGTTAACCTGGGTTTCATACTGGTTCTGTGCCAGGCTTCTTTTCCACAGGTAGGGGGAAAGGACAATCCCTTTTAATTCAGAGAAAAATAAAACAGCAAAAGGGGAAGAACAGTTTTGTATTTAAATTAGATTTTATTGAAATCTGTATGACTTTAAAGAATTATTTAATTTCTTCAAGAGAGAGGCAGGGGAGGGGGTGAGAGCTACACGTTGATATATTAAATTTTGTTAACAGACCCTAAAAGATTAGAAGAGGGGAAAAATGTGGTTTAAGAGGAAAATCATTTTAATCTCGGCTTGCATTGCAAAGGAAAAAGTGGAAATGCAGTGTATAGTTTTGTTACAAGTGGTTTAAGGTATTGATATATTTTAATGCAGACATTGCAGATCTCAGATAAATTGATTTGATGGTCAACAGTGCAGAAATGTTTTGATGTCTAATTGTAGGCTTGGGACTCATTATACCAGAAATATACATTACTGCATTCGATATATATTAAATGCACTTTAAAAAAAAAAGTGTGAAGAATTGCTGAGTCAGCAATACGCATTTTTGTCTTATAGTAGTCTTGCTCTTGTTAGCTTAATTTTGGGCTAGGTCATATTTAATGGACTTTAAAAAATGGGAAAAATTGCTGAGTTTGCAATAAACACATATTATATAACAGTTTGGGCTCGACTTTGCTTCTTCATGATTGCTAAATTTTTTGAACTCGAATATTGCAATCTGCTCCTTACATTGAAAAATGTTTTAGCTTAAAGGCCCATTATGCCTCAGAAATACTTTTATTTTTATTTTTCAAAAGCTGTTTATTTTGTGTGTGTCCTGTTAAAATTTCCAAAAAGTTGCTCATTATCATCTTTTGCTGCATTTTGTTAATTAATACAAATGTTTAATATATTGACTAGATGACAAAATACTACTTTGTTTACATTTTGCTGCTTTTATGACCTATAATTTTACATCCAGGGCTACTTTCTTCCAGTGATAAGCAATTTATAACATGCTCTAAGACCATTTAATTAAGGCTATAAAATTAATATTTACCCTTTCTTATGACTGAAATATTTATAATGCCTTTAAATCAGGGCAACCCTATATATTTTACAAATGGCTAGCAGCCTAGCAGTAAGAATGTTAAAGTTTAATTGATATAATCTTTAAAGATGGAAAATGTCAAGTGTATTAGTCTGTATATAGATGGAGAGTGACTAAACATTCATGTGATGTAAATAAATAATAACAAATGACAAATATAACATGTGATGTACTTAAAAGTATCGGATTTGGGTTACATTTTTTATAAGTTGTTAAAGTGAACTACTTATGCCATTACTTGGTTTTAACTATTATTTTACTTAATTATAAAAGTAAATCATACATACAAGTTTTCAGGCATTTTAATGCCTTGAAGTTCAGGTTTTTTTTTCTACTAGCTCTCTTTCTATATAAAAGTAATTGAAATCGGTTTTAGGTTTAGTGTATATAGTTTATTTAAACGTAATGGTAATCCAATGAAAAGACATGTTACAAAACATGCTGTAATATAAAATAGTCATATACATGCATATTCAATACTATAGCCTAGATTTTATATTGTAAATGATAAAATAAATAAAAAAAGTAGCAAATGGTATAGATATTGCCTTAAAACTTCCCTATAGAGATAATTTAAAGTGTAGTCTATACACATGTATAGGCTATCTACATAGACACAGCATGATGATTAAAGATAATAATATGAAAAAAAGATTAAATAAGAAAAAAAACTTTTCTTTTGCGATATTGCCTCAGAACTTCCATGTAAACCTTATTTAAGGACAGTTTTGTATGGATATTGAAAGTTGCTTATGCATGCATTTACTATTTATATATATATATCAGCAAGGAAAGTAACAAACATATATTATAACAGGTATATATTGAATATAGCATAGGTTACATATAACAGTAACATGTGTGGGGGAGGAATATACTGGAGTTAGTCATAACCTCAGTAATACATAAAACAATATGTTAAATTAATATGTAGCTCAAAAACACACTGTATTATGTTACATGCATAGTACATTGTAGAAAATATGTATATAAAATAAGGAAATTAAATTGGAAATTATGAATGCATGTAAAAATTACATTTTTGAGACAATAAAATATTGAAATGTTAAATTATCTTTGGTATGCAGTGAAATATTCTAGGTCGATAATATAGGATTTTTTTTCACACCAAAGTAGATGGGGTTTATTTCCCAGAACATGCAGTGCAAAGACTAAGGTTGGGTACAGATATTTATGAGGAATTTTCGTATTTCTTACTATCTCACTTCCCATAGGGCTATTTCTCATGCTGGGGGAGCAGGTGGAGTGGGGAGCAGGTGGGGAAGGGAGAGGGGAGCAGGTGGAGGAGGGAGTGGAGTGGGGAGCAGGTGGGAGAGGGTACAAGTGATGTGGGGAGCAGGTGGGGAAGAATATGGAATGGGAAGCAGGTGGGGAAAGGGGAGGGAGTGGAGTGGAGAGCAGGTGGAAGAGGGAGTGGGGAGCAGGTGGGGAAAGGAGAGGGGAGCAGGTGGAGGAGGGAGTGGAGTGGGGAGCAGGTGGAGAGGGTACAAGTGGAGTGGGGAGCAGGTGGGGAAGAAAATGGAGTGGGAAGCAGGTGGGGAAAGGGGAGGGAGTGGAGTGGGGAGCAGGTTGGGAAGGGGAGGGAGTGGAGTGGGAAGCAGATAGAAGAGGGAGGGACTGGAGTGGGGAGCAGGTGGGGAAGGGAGAGGGATTGGAGTATGGGGAACAGGTGGGGAAGGGGGAGAGAGTGGAGTGGGAAGCAGGTGGGGAAGGGGAGGGAGTGGAGTGGGAAGCAGGTGGAAAAGGGAGGGAGTGGAGTGGGGAGCAGGTGGGGGAGGGGGAGGGGGAGGGATTGGAGTGGGGAGCAGGTGGGGAAGGCGGAGAGAGTGGAGTGGGGAGCAGGTGGTGAAGGGGGAGGGATTGGAGTGGGGAGCAGGTTGGGGGAGTTGGGAGAGAACAGTATGATTTTCTATTGGGTTGTAAATAAAATTTAGATATATTTGATGCATAATGATATGATATGTGCAGTGGAGACAATATATGATGTATATATTGTTTTGTTTGTAGGTAAATATATGATGATGTAAGGTGGAATTATAGAACAAACACTCTCTATGTCTGCAGGAAGTCTGCACTTTACATTTAATTACCATTCTAGTCTATAAATATGTGCATTCATAGGTTATATAATAATAATGTAAACACTGATGATTTTGTGGTCGCTTTTTTTGTACGTGTTTGTTTTTACCTTCGATACAATTTTTTTATACCCCCGCACAACAAAGTTGTAAGGGGGGTATACTGGAATCAGCTTGTCCGTCCGTCCGGCCGTCCGTCCGGCCGTCGGTTTTTTCTTGTCCGCCCAATAACTTAAGATTCCTTTGACCCTAAGTCTTCATATTTGGCATGGAGGTTAGCCATGATTAGTAGATGACCCCTATTGATTTTGAGGTCACTAGGTCAAAGGTCAAGGTCACAGGGGCCTTGACTTCAAAAAGCTTGTCCGCCCAATAACTTAAGATTCCTTTGACCTACAGTCGTCATATTTGGCATGGAGGTTACTCATGATTAGTAGATGACCCCTATTGATTTTGAGGTCACTAGGTCAAAGGTCAAGGTCACAGGGGCCTTGACTTCAAAAAGCTTGTCCGCCCAATAACTTAAGATTCCTTTGACCTACAGTCGTCATATTTGGCATGGAGGTTACTCATGATTAGTAGATGACCCCTATTGATTTTGAGGTCACTAGGTCAAAGGTCAAGGTCACAGGGGCCTTGACTTCAAAAAGCTTGTCCGCCCAATAACTTAAGATTCCTTTGACCTACAGTCGTCATATTTGGCATGGAGGTTAGTCATGATTAGTAGATGACCCTATTGATTTTGAGGTCACCAGGTCAAAGGTCAAGGTCACAGGGGCCTTGACTTCAAAAAGCTTGTCCGCCCAATAACTTAAGATTCCTTTGACGACAGTCGTCATATTTGGCATGGAGGTTAGTCATGATTAGTAGATGACCCCTATTGATTTTGAGGTCACCAGGTCAAAGGTTAAGGTCACAGGGGCCTTGACTTCAAAAAAGCTTGTCCGCCCAATAACTTAAGATTCCTTTGACCCACAGTCGTCATATTTGGCATGGAGGTTAGTCATGATCAGTAGATGACCCCTATTGACTTTTGAGGTCAAAGGTCAAGGTCACAGGGGCCTTGACTTCAAAAAGCTTTTCCGCCCAATAACTTAAGATTCCTTTGACCCACAGTCTTCATATTTGGCATGGAGGTTAGTCATGATTAGTAGATGACCCCTATTGACTTTGAGGTCACCAGGTCAAAGGTCAAGGTCACAGGGGCCTTGACTTCAAAAAGCTTGTCCGCCCTATAACTTAAGATTCCTTTGACCCATAGTCTTCATATTTGGCATGGAGGTTAGTCATGATTAGTAGATGACCCCTATTGATTTTGAGGTCACCAGGTCAAAGGTCAAGGTCACAGGGGCCTTGACTCCAAAAAGCTTGTCCGCCCAATAACTTAAGATTCCTTTGACCCACAGTCTTCATATTTGGAATGGAGGTTAGTCATGATTAGTAGATGACCCCTATTGATTTTGAGGTCACCAGGTCAAAGGTCAAGGTCACAGGGGCCTTGACTTCAAAAAGCTTGTCCGCCCAATAACTTAAGATTCCTTTGACCCACAGTCTTCATATTTGGAATGGAGGTTAGTCATGATTAGTAGATGACCCCTATTGATTTTGAGGTCACCAGGTCAAAGGTCAAGGTCACAGGGACTTTGACTTCAAAAAGTTTGTCTGCCCAATAACTTTAGATTCCTTTGGACCCACAGTCTTCATTTTTGGCATGGATGTTGATCATGATTAGTAGATGACCCCTTTTGATTTTGAGGTCACTGGGTCAAAGATCAAGGTCATAGGGACTTTGACTTCAAAAAGTTTGTCCACCCATTTATGACCCACAGTCTTCATATTTGGCATGGATGTTGATCATGACTATAAGGTGACCCCTATTGATTTTGAGGTCACTGGGTCAAAGCTTTTCTTCTTAATTGTTAAAGAATGTCCTGTCCGCAATGTATTGATTTTGACATTTTCACATTTGAAGCATGTAGAATACATAACTTAGCAATGCACTGGCTTAGTAACCTCAGATTTGGCAGGGAGGTTGTCCTTGAGCTGTTAATGGCCACTGTTGATTCTGACAAAGTGGTATGCGGGGGTATTCACGCCATGATAGTGGCAGTTCTAGTTTATTCACAATAGATGTTATCAAGAACTCGGCAAATATAGGTTTTTCTATGTTTATCCCCCATACAAACATACCTTAATCATGACAACTTCATGGTGCACTACTGGTTATTGTCATTGACCTGGCACTCTTGCATTTGACCCCATAGTCGGTATATTCCATAAACGTTACTATCTTCTTGTAAATCGATATGATGTATATAACCAATTGTTAAATGGTCTAAATTATAAATCCCTCTTAGCACAGTCAATAAGGGCTTTCACTATAAGAATATAGACCTAGGTTCATAGGTTCGAATCCTGGTTCAGCCACTTTTATATTTTTTCTTTTCTAATTTTAAATTGCCATTTCTCTCTTAACTCGTGCAAAACGTTTTGATTTGTGTGTGTGTGTATTCTATCTGTGTAGTATTTTTAATTTGTATTATTAACGTGCTGTCATCTTTATTAATTAAAGAAAATGTAATGAAATAAAAAATAAAATTGTATAAAAAACACTTAAAAGCTATCCTAAAAACCAGATGTATTAAAACGATTTCAAATTAATTCTCGCAAGTAAATTTCAAAATAAAAAGAAATGCATGTCCTCATAACGTGGTGTTGGTAAGGTATCGTGGTGTTGGTAATGTATCGAACCAGAGAACTTCAGGTCAGTACTCCGGCATCTATACCAATACACCACATCTCATTGACGTGTGAAGTTAACAAAGATATTGATATATTTATATATATATTCGTAAGATACCACTGTTTATCACCTGACCTTTACGGAAATTAATGAAGTGCCAGGTCAATATTGTTGGACAATACATAAGATTAGTCAAACTGTTGTGCTTATTTTCGAAGCTGTAACTGTAAAAATTTGTTTGTACCCTGGATAATATGGGAAAAACCCAAAATATATTCTTTATTCTGGAGTAAATCTATTAAATTAATTGAAATGTATGCAACAAGATGTCCATTGGTAATTTAAAGCATCCAAGCTTATGCCATTATGAAAGTTATATTGTCACGGTCTAGAACTGTTCACTTATTGAGGGAGATTTAGATGTAAGGGAAGTGGTGACCTAGTGGTTAAGGTGTCTGCCACTCAACCCAGGAATTATGGCTGAGAGTCCAACTTGGGTCATGATCATGATTTCCCATTATGATACTGACACAGAAAAGTGGACTGGAAAGTGATTAAGATAAGTTGCAAGAGCTTGTTTCGCTATCGAGGTCCTAGCTGGGCTGAAGTCTCAATCAAAATATTTGACATTTCTAAAGACTTTAATAAATATGGATTTCTGAGTTAATGAAATACTGTTTGTGTTATTGCGTTAGTTCCACAGTGAAGATAAATTTCCATTTCACAAATTATCAGTGTTTTACAGGAACATATGATAAATAGATTTTCTCAAGGGAAATTAAATTGAGATGGAAGCTTCATTACTGTTTGATATGATGGGGGGAATTAGTGTTTAATTTTGGCATGAACAAAGAGTGAGAGATATCCCCACAGGGGTATGTGGTTTGCTTCCATGATGCTGATGACAATTGACAGGTGATTTATAATGTCAATTACATTTAAAGATATCCAGCCACCTTAAATAATGCGCTTAATAGTACAATAAATGTGAAAGCTGATTCTATAAAGAATTAAATATGGCCTTCAACTTTTCTAAAAGTTAACTTAATGACCTTTTGTGTGTAGTTGTGATTTAAAAGTAACAGTTATTGGTATGTTCACATACTGCCCTTTCACCCTCTCCACCCTTTTTAGTTTGCTGCCCTGCTGTTGGTACATAACCAGCGGGACTTGGTTATGTTCGGGACTGGGTTCTTTACATTGGTGATTTTTTTTATCACTTTTTGTTAATCTACATGCAAGCAAAAATCAGCATAAATATCATGCAGTACATAAGAAGCTGTGAAATGCTATATTAATTCAAATTGAAACATTCCATGCATATTTCTATGTTTAAACTTTCATATATAATATAAGATATAGAGGAATGTTCACATGTTGGAATTGTATCTTATATTACATCTCTTTGATATATCGGACTGGAAAAATCAATTTAATTACTATAACATGTGTTCTTTATAGATGAAATAAAGTGTTGAGTAACACATCAAAGAGAAATAAAACAATGCTATATTCTTGTCACTTAGGCAATAGTCAAACAAAAAACAAGGCAATTTTGTTAATGCTTAGCCAATGCTTAGCCTACTCAGGTGCCAATTGGTTGGACCGGTGTGATCAGTGTACTAGACGGACATCAGCCGGCCCAACATTTTTAACCTTACCGGTTCTCATTATTTGTGTAATGGAATGTTCTGTTGTGGGTTTGATCCTTGGACAAGGCAAAATTTCACCATGACATTTGGTCTTGGACATTGAGTGCTTTTGACTCTAATAGCCATTTTGTCTCTTGCCTCTGGCTCAGAAATCATGTTGGTTTAATAGTTTGTCACTTGCAGAGAGATTAGTAAATTACTGGTTAGTTATCCAGGAAAACTAATTTAGTAGATGGACTGTGGACTGCAAAAGTTGGACCAAAATGTGTAAAATTTGTGTGAAAAAAATCCAGACAAACAAACAAATAGACAATAAATTTTAATTTTAAGGACAAAAAATATATTGAAATATTATAAAGGTATATAAAAAGGCACTGTTAAAGACACTTTCTTATATGAAAAATAATCAAAGGAAATAACTACATAAACAAATCAACAATTAAAACCTCAAACTTATAATGCTGTATAAATTGCATATTTTCCTCTTAGCTCAATAACTTAAGTAAACTCCTATTAATTTAGAAGGACTTAACCCGTTTCTGCAATAAGGTGAAAATATGAGCATTTAAGGCATTTATCTTTCAAGGCATTGAAGACCCGCAAGCATCTGCTTAATAAAATTAGGATTCAATTTACAGACGGACTGCCAAAAAAAATATAAAGAAATATAATATAACCACAAAATTATAACACCATGTAAGGCACATAAAATGAGGAGGCTTTATGATTTAAGATAAATTGACATGTATATAAATGTCAGGCTGAGTTATGATATGGTACATTAAGTTTGTATGATCAATCATTTTTAATGTTCATTTTTTTTTAAATCAATAGAATGTTTATAAAGATTTAAAAAAAAAAAGAATTTAAAACATAGTGGCTTTTTAAGCCCTGTTCATGTAATGCTAGATAAAACATTGTTGTTATTGTTATTGTTAACAGGAGGCTTTTCAATGAAAACAGCCATTTTTCACAATATGCTCATGAAGTTAAATGTTAAAGATGTTTAAATGTTAAAAAATAAAGAAAAAGTAGGAAGAATATTTTGTGCATAATTGCTGTATAATGCTTTTAAGGTCTATTTTCATACAGTGCTAGATAAGTTCTTCTTGTTTTTGTTGTAACTAAATATAATTAATATCAATAGCAAAAGCCTGAGGGTGATTTTTACTTTTTTTGTGTGGGTGTTGCAATGGCAAATGGCAACAAATATTTATGTCTCCCCCACCTCGGGGGGAGACATATTGTTTTTGCCCTGTCCGTCCGTCAGTCCGTCCGTCCGTCCGTCCGTCCGTCCGTCAGTCCGTCAGTCCGTCCGTCCATTCTTCGTTTCCGGACGATAACTAGAGTTCCTTTTGACCTACAGCTCTCAAACTTCATAGGATGAATGGTCTTATTGAGCAGATGATCCCTATTGTTTTTGGGGTCAGTAGTTCAAAGGTCAAGGTCACAGTGACCGTTGGTCAATTTCTCGTTTCCGGATGATAACTAGAGTTCCTTTTGACCTACAGCCCTCAAACTTCATAGGATGATTGGTCTTATAGAGCTGATGATCCCTATTGTTTTTGGGGTCAGTAGGTCAAAGGTCAAGGTCACACTGACCGTTGGTCAATTTCTCGTTTCCGGATGATAACTAGAGTTCCTTTAGACCTACAGACCTCAAACTTCATAGGATGATTGGTCTTATAGAGCTGATGATCCCTATTGTTTTTGGGGTCAGTAGGTCAAAGGTCAAGGTCACACTGACCGTTGGTCAATTTCTCGTTTCCGGATGATAACTAGAGTTCCTTTAGACCTACAGACCTCAAACTTAATAGGATGATTGGTCTTATTGAGCAGATGATCCCTATTGTTTTTGGGTCAGTAGTTCAAAGGTCAAGGTCACAGTGACCGTTGGTCAATTTCTCGTTTCCGGATGATAACTAGAGTTCCTTTTGACCTACAGCCCTCAAACTTCATAGGATGATTGGTCTTATAGAGCAGATGATCCCTATTGTTTTTGGGGTCAGTAGGTCAAAGGTCAAGGTCACAGTGACCGTTGGTCAATTTCTCATTTCCGGATGATAACTAGAGTTCCTTTTGACCTACAACCCATAAACTTCATAGGATGATTGGTCTTATTAATCAAATGATCCCTATTGTTTTAATGGTCAGTAGGTCAAAGGTCAAGGTCACAGCGACCGTTGGTTAATTTCTCCTTTCCGGATGATAACTAGAGTTCCTTTAGACCTACAACCCTCAAACTTCATAGGATGATTAGTCTTATTGAGCAGATGATCCCTCTTGTTTATGGGGTCAGTAGGTCAAAGGTTATCTTATCTCCATTTCCATTCCTGTTTCCATTCACAGTTATTCTCAGCAGTGGGGGAGACATGCGCTTTTTTACAAAAGCATCCTCTAGTTTGTACATGTATTTCATTTATGGTAATTGTTCTTCATTTTTGCACTAAATGAGAAAAGGTTTCTTTTACTGTTAATTAAGTTTTTACTTTCCAATTTGTGTTGTATGTACTATAACTTTTTTTTAATCAAATCCATGATAAGTTTACTGATTTCAGGCCACTAACCCCTCACTGCTATAGGTTCAAATCCCTCCAGAGACTTTGGATTCTTTCATGTCAGAAAGCTATCCAGCTAGGTTACTGAATGTCAGTGGTTCTACTCAGGTGCATAATACTCACAAACAAACGTCATAATCTGAAATTTCAATTAGATCCAGATGCAACATGCTTAAATTGATAATAATTATTTCAACATGTTTTTATGACCTTTTTTTTGCCATTGCATGAACTGTTGTTTGTTTGTTGATTGGGTTTTACATCATATCAACACAGTATAGGTACAGGTGCCCTTCCGTGCATTATTTCAGGCATGAACGGGCACCTGAGTAGAACCACCGATGTTCCGTAAGCTAGCTGGACAGCTTCCTCACATGAAAGAATCCGAAGTTCTGTTTGGATTCAAACCCACACCGGTAAGGGGCAAGTGGTTTGAAGTCAACGACCTTAACCACTCGACCATGGACACCCCTTGCATGAACTAACATTAACAAAATTACTCTTGCATTTTTCAGGAAATTTAACCTTGAAAATTCCATGGAAGAATTTGTATTCTGAGCCGGTGATTGCTACCATAGATGGGTTATACGCCCTTGCAGTTCCAAATGTTGGTGAGTTATCTCCCTTTATTGTTATAGTCTAAATATTAGTGAGTTACTTCCCTTTTATTAAAAAAAAAATGTGTATTTGCTACCATTTGACAATCTTTCAAATTAGGAGAACAGAGTAATTGGTAGTGGATTAAATCAACAGATGACATCAAAAATGTAAGTTAGGGGAATGTATGTCTACATAAGTCATGTAGATTACAGAGGAAAAGTATTTCAGTTTCCAGGTATTAGTAACATGAACAAATGAAAACACTGTGTAAGGACAATTCAATTTTATGGTATTTCATTACTGTAACAGATTTTCATCTATTGAATTAAAAAGAAAATAGCCTAATGGTTAAGGTGTCTGCCTTTCACCTAAGTTTGTGATCTTGGGGTCACATATGACACCAGTCCTGTTTAGTTTCTGGAAACAGACTGGAGAGAGAGGTTCAAATAAGATTTATATATATTGTAAGCTTTCTACACAACCAAGCTAAAATAAAATTGATTTAAACATATTAATTTAAGCTCAATTGCGAAACAAGTTGTTGTAACTTATATAAATCACTTTTTGAGTTCGATTCCTGGAACCAGCCAGTACTGGTGTTATTTGAACAAAATATAATAAAATTGATAATAATTAAACCAAAAGATTATTATTCTTGTCACAGAAAATAAATTCTGCCGACATAGATATTTGTTGTTTCTCAGCTGACATAAATATTTGTTGAGTTTCTGCCAACATAAATATTTGTTGACAATGTTACCACCATTGACACTGACCTAGATTATGTACACGATGTACTTTTATTGTCCTGTGATATATTGATCATACTTGTAAATAAAACTATAAATAAAGTACAGAACAGAGTAACACTCTAGTGTAATTGTAACAATTTTCTATAGAGACACTTGTGACAGCTGTATACTTTCATTGACTAGTATTATATATAGTAGCATTGCTGCAAACCAGGACATCTAGATTAGATTATTCAATATTTGAGTCATACTGTACTGTATTATATACAGGTTGCTACATTTCATTATCCATTTCCCAGCTGACTTTTCATTAATGAACTAGTCCTGATTTGAAATTTGGAACTGCCCATTGTTGATGAAAGGGATTTACTGTAAAATCAGTATAGTTTTTGTAAGACACTCATTTTCGTGACTTGGTTCAATTTATGGTCAATATCCAACAAAATTTTCTTTTTTTTTGTCCGTTTTATGATTAATTTTCTTACATTATTTCAATTTCTTTCACAAACAGCCACACACTGTATAGAAATTTAAGACCCAAAACATATAATGTCCCTTATATAATTATATAAATATATATATATATATATAATATAAAGCACAAAATTTCATGCCTGCAAAATTTAAGTGAATTTATAGTATTTTTTATCAAAGTACTGAAATTTTGGAGGTTTAAAGTGAAACATTATGGCTTATTACTACATGAATGTTGCAGGCTACCCTGACTGTATACTGGTTGTTTATGGAGTCAGGGGGCTAGGTATCGCCACTTACACTACTAAGATTATAAATAATGATATAATATTTGTATCAAACTTTAAGCTCCTGACTTAAAGAAATAAGGAAATGGGATAAGGAAAATTAAACATATTTTTTACTTAACTTGTTTGAAATTGATAGGTAGCAAGGAAAGGTGTTGTGAAACATACACACCCTTATCTTAAATTATTCCTGCATTGACCACCATATCTGAATATTTAAGTTTGTCTTGGAGATAAACTTGGTAGAGTTTAAAATTTGATCTTGACTCTGATATCACACAGGAACATAAGGAAGATCAGACATACATTTATTACATGCATAAGACATAAGTACTGGTATCAGATGTAGATATTTACATAAATCTTAACTAAGATATAACATAAGACAGACATAACAATATTTCAGGTTTCTGATATAACAATATTACAGGTTTCTGACATAACAATATTACAGATTTCTGACATAACAATATTACAGATTTCTGACATAACTTTAATACAGATTTCTGACATAACTAATTATTTACAGGTTTCTGACTTAAGTATATTACAGGTTTCTGACATATAACAATATTACAGATTTCTGACATAACTTTAATACAGATTTCTGACATAACTTTATTACAGGTTTTTGACATAATCATGTTATAGGTTTCTGACATAACTTTCTTAACAGATTTCTGACAACTATATGACAGGTTTCTGACATAACTATATTTATAGGTTTCTGACATAACTTTACTACTGATTTCTGAAATAGCTATATTAAAAGTTTTTGTGATAACCATGTTACAAGTTTCTAGCATATATCTGTATCAAAGGTTATTGACATAAGTGTAATACTCTACTACAAGCTTCTAACATAACTAATTTTTACAGGTTTATGAAATAATTATTTTTACAGGGTTCTGACATAACTATATTTACAGGTATCAAATACAATGCTGAGAAGGAAGAGAAAGAAAAACAGGCAGCCAAACAGAAGAAACTTACAGCTCTGGAAGAGGCTAAAAAGTTGGAGGCAGAGAAAGGTAAAGTGCATGATTCTTTTAGTCAGTATTTGTGGGGTATATCAATACCTAATTATTAAAGTTACTAGTAGTGACATGGCCAAGTATGTTGAATATTGCTGCTAAAGTAAGTTAAAGAAAAGTACCTATAAATAGGTGTTAATGATTTTACCTCAAAACAAATACAAGTTCTAAATTAATTACCTAAATGATTCCCTGATGTGGACTTCATATACATATTTCGAAATATATAAATATGTACCTGCTAATATTTATAAATGAATTTCCTATCACATCATTTACATAATAACTTTAGGGCTTCATGCCAATGGTAAGAGTTACTTACTTTGAAGCAATTGCCCCTCACTGCTGTGGGTTCAAATACCATCACACATTTCTGATTACAGAAGTTCAATAGTAACTAAATAGAACTCTAATGCTGGTTCAAGTCTGAAATAATGCATGGAGTTTTTACTCCACCTGCACTGGAAAAGCTGGAAAGTCCTCTAAAGACCTAATAGTGTGTTTACATGACTTAAAACTGAACCAAAATGTAAAAATAGTATATAATCATGTATATAATTCTGTAAAAGACCTCAATCTCCATGGTGGCATGTTTTACTCTTTTTAATGTAGGGACACACGGCTCTCACTGCAGGTATTTTGTAAGCCTTTTCATGGTGTTATTATTAACAATTATTATATTTATAGATAAACCAAAAGAGAAGAAAAAAGATTCATTTGCTGAGAAGTTCGCTACTCAGGTCATCAAGAATCTTCAGGTTGAAGTACGAAATATCCATGTGCGTTTCGAAGATAAATACACAAATCCTAAACAACCATTCTCCATTGGTGTCAGTTTGAAGGAACTTCTTTTTAGAGTAAGATTGTAGTAATATAGATGTTATTAAAGAATTTTATAAGAATTCTTTTTCATATCATTGCAAGAATAAAGTGCAAGATACAACAATAGTTCAAATGTTATATTAAAAATTTGCTTGCACAGCATTGTCTGAAACAAATATTGAAGTGGTATTTGACATTATTGGACTGGAAATAATTTTTTGAAATTAATGTAGTAATTGATGTAGGTGTAGAGCAATAACTTGTGTCAGCTGACTTGTGTGAAGTCTAATAAGCAATCCATCTTATAGACGAGTAAATGTGTAAATTGTGTAAATGAAAAAGTTAAGTAAATATGGTAAGGCAAGTAAATGCGTAATTGGTACTTTAGTCTGGTTCAAAATTATTCAAAATTCTATACTATTGATATACATCAAAAAAGTCTTCTTTGTTGAAAGTTTAACATGCACATTATAAACTGAGGGGTGGGAAGGCCATGATTGCAACTTAGTGGTAGTATAGAATATTAGTAATAATGTGTAATAATGGGTAATAATGTGTAATAATGGGTAATAATGTGTAATAATGGGTAATAATGTGTAATAATGGGTAATAATGGGTAATAATGTGTAATAATGGGTAATAATGTGTAATAATGGGTAATAATGGGTATTAATGGTTTTCTTTGTAGACAACAGATGAGAACTGGAAACCATGTATAATCAAAGAAGCTGTGTCACAGATTAACAAGGTTTGTTTATAGTTGTTAAAATGGAGATTAGAAATTAAACAAATGTCTGGATTATATTATAAAGCAGAGATTTGCTACTATGAAAGCATGAATTGATTGATTGATCAACAGTCTAAGGGAGCTTTGATTGAATCATTTTCTGCCATTGTTTCCCTGTACACGTATAATGAAAAACAGTCAGTGTAGCATTGCTGTCTGTTTATATGTGAATAAACTCACGAATATATTGATTTAATTGAGACAGAATTATGTTTTTCCACTGATTTTGGTTAATTTGTATTGGATGCATACACAAATTGGATTGTCAGCTGTCTGTTGTCTTTCTGGTATCACGGTTTGTTTGGCATCCTTGATTTGCCTCCATGCTAGCAGCTTCATATTTGTTTTGATTATAACCAAACACATAGAAACATAGATATATAATAATAATTAAGAGAGGAAAAAATATTTAAGTCTTCTAATATTTTTTCATAATGTATGTTTTGAAACATATATATATATATATATATATATATATATATATATATATATATATATATATATATATATATATATATATATATATATATATATATATACAGTATATAATTTATATTTTATCTATTTTAGCTGGTGAAACTAGAGTCCCTGGCCGTGTACTGGAACAGTCGCACAGAGCTGTATGAAGATAGGCCTAATCTGAAATCTTGGTTAGTTAGTCACTATTATATCTGACTTGTGTACTCTGAAAGCCTTTTAATGCTGAGGTTTTTTTCAAAGGACTGAAGAATCATTTTGCTGCCTTAGGCCAAACCATGATAAATACTGTATAAGTGGTTAAGTTTAGCGATGGGGAAATATTGGTGGATTTTGTGAAATTGATGAAAATCGCTAAAATTTCCTCTAGCATAAATATCAACCAACCTGTCATTAAGTTCTACCTTGCATGATTTGCTTATATTTCTGCATGTAAAATGTCTGGAATTTTATATTTGCTTAGCCTACTTTTCGACACAAAATATCTATTTATACAGTTAGAATTCTAGAAAAATCACTCTTGTATGTAATGTAAGTGCAGAAATAACATGTACTAGTTTATGAACTACTATGGTAAAGAAATGCATAAATACAGTTCAACCATAGCAGAGCAATAACATTTGGAAGTATGACGGTTAAACATTGAATTAAATCACATTTTAAAAGGGCACGTCCATGACAGAGTGCTTCAAACCGCTTGCCCCTCACCACTGACGATTTGAATCCCGCTAAGGACTTTGATCTTACCAAGTCAAGAAGCTCTCCAGCTAGCCAAAGTAATGTTAGTGGTTCTACTCAGGTTCTGTTTGTGCCTGAAATAATGCAAGAAGGTCTACCTCCACCAGTAAAGCTGGAAAGTCACCATATGACCTTCACTGTGTTGATGAATGTAAAACCCAACCAAAACAAAGATGAACAATTATTACAATGTATTACTTGTTTTGTGATATTTACAGACTGGTCTGAAAGGTGCAATAGCTGCTGATAGTAAAGCTGACTTCCAATATTGTAAGTGATCATTGACAATTTTACTTTACCTTTAACCTTTTCTTAAACAGACTGGTTCCCCTTTCATTTATCAAAAAAAGTCAAGCTAAATATTATGATATCATCATTGTTGTTGCACAAAAAACTATGATATTACTCATTTCTCAAACTATTATTAATAAAGGTATCAACATGAAACTTAGAGTATTTAGTCATCCTGATAAGATGTAGTTGGAAGACAAGGGACATAATTCTGAAAGCATTATTTTAGGAATTATGCCCCTTTTTAACTTTAGAATTTTTTTGTCAAAATTGCCTAATGAAGCTGAATGAATTTTTTAACTATTCTAACTTCATGAAGCACAGAAAGTGGGTCAAAGCGTCTAAATTACACTAATAGTTCATTCTTGAAATAATTTTACAAATTTTGATAATTTTCATGAAAATTGCCAAAGTGTCTAAATTTCACTAGTATTTCAGTTGATTTACTTTATGAATTAATTTAACAAATTTTGATTATTTTATTGAAAATTGTTTTATCATTTTAGTGATCAAGCCAATCTCATCAGTTGCTCATCTGAAATTGAACACAAAACCAGAGCTACAGGAGTACAGTTCGCCCAAGATGTTCCTTACTATAATCTTCGATGAGATATCTGTGTGTCTGGCTAAACTTCAGGTAACTGTCACATTAAGTTGGTTAAGTTCTATAAATGTAAATTTGAAAAGGGGTTCTACTCAGGTGCAAGCTTGTATCTGAGATAATGCACAGAAGGGCACTTTAGGTCTTCCTATTTAAAAAAGTTTCCATTTATTTTAGACTGCAACCTCAGTAAAAAAAAAAACCCTGATGAATTACAGGGAAGGAAGCATATCAGCACCAGAATGTTTGAGAAAGATGATATAATTTATTGTTCTGATTTTGCATGGTAAGTCAAAAATTAAATTGAGTTTATTCCAATAAACAAAATTATTGAACATTTGTTTTACATGTTTTGTATTTGTATATTTCAGTATAATGATGTATTGGAGATGTTGGAAGGTTTTGAGAGAGTGGCCTTGATGGGAATATACAAGAAATATAAACCTAGTGTGCCTTTGAAAGGCAACATCAGAACATGGTATGCCATGTTTAATAATATGTTATGTGCTTCTTCATCAGAAATTGACTTTCCGTCATCCTTTCGGTGATGTACTTTATTTGGTAGTATTTTTGCAAGATGTGACTTTTCTTTAAAAAAAAGACAGCAGTAAAATGATAGTAACCTTGAAATGTAAATGATAAATGTGATAAAATGTGTTTTGTCAACAATTGCTAGATTTTCAAAACCTTAATTTTGCTATGTATGAATACAGCTAGGTAATTGATACATTGTTTTACGTTGTTTGTCTATACAAAGTAAAATTTAAGAAAATAAGTACTGAACCAGTTTTATGACAGGATTATGGACCATATTGAACATTTTAGTGAGCTGCTGTATTGGTATTTTCTGAAAAAAAAATGAGATTACATTACACCCTCTTACATGATACAGTTAAACGTGTATTAAGCGACCGCGCAAGGGAAATACTCAAAACGGTCGCTGAATGAAACGGTCTCTTAAGACAGTCAGCATGATATAAAAGTCAAAATTTATAAATGACATCTTTCTTATGACATGTATGAAGTGGGAATGTTTTTCAACTTCATTTTTATATAAATGTTGAATAATTTGTACGCTCAGATAATCTAAATGGATGCAAATGTAAAAAATAACTTTCTGATATTTATTGACAAATTACGTGCATGTTAGACATTTTTTCCAGAGTTTTTTAACTTCTCCGTAGTTTTTCCTTGTCTCCAACACGAAAACCCTATTAGTGAAGATGTTTTCTGTTGTGTATTTTTGTCATTTGAAATAAACAAACTACATCTTATTGTTAGGATTAATTTAATTGCTGATCAAGTTCAAGGTTAATTCAATGCAGACTAAATGTCAACAAGTGAAGCGTATACAACATCTCAGTAGGGGCGGGGCGTTGCATTGTTTATCCGATATTATTGGATAATACACGTCATGGGTATACTTAACTTCATTTGCATACGCTAAAATGGTTTGGGGAAAAAGAGTTTATCACACGTTTATTTCTTGTGTTTTGATTGTTGACACTTGTGACGTTACGAGGTGGCATTCTCTAAAAACACAATTACTTGACTGGTAAAAGTGGTCGTTTAATGAAAAGATTGATCTCAATTAGGTGACTAATTAGCGGTCGCTGGTCCCGTTGAGCAAAAGTCGCTTAACACATTAAGATATAGAGAGAAAATGATCGGGGGAATTTAAAGTGGTGGTTTACGACAAAAGTCGCTTAATACACGTGGTCGCATGGGCAAGTTAGACTGTACATATGTAATAATATAAGGGTTTTTCACTGGCTGCCAGTACAGACTGGAATATTTAGCTTGAGGGTAACTGTTTATGGCAGTAATGAGGCCTTAAAGAGGAGAGCCCCTTTGTGTTTATTATGATATTATCTGAAATAAGTCTATATTTACAGAATCATATTGAATTCAAAATCCATGAAAAAATTAATTATTTTGTGAAAACAGGTGGCATTATGCATACACTAGTATATTAGAGTTATTTAATTGTGTATTCAGGTGGCATTATGCGTACACTAGTATATTACAGTTATTTATTTGTGTAAACAGGTGGCATTACGTGTACACTAGTATATTACAGTTATTTATTTGTGTAAACAGGGGGCATTATGCATACACAAGTATATTACAGTTATTTATTTGTGTAAACAGGTGGCATTATGCATACACTAGTATATTACAGTTATTTATTTGTGTAAACAGGTGGCATTATGCATACACTAGTATATTACAGTTATTTATTTGTGTAAACAGGTGGCATTATGCATACACTAGTATATTACAGTTATTTATTTGTGTAAACAGGTGGCATTATGCATACACTAGTATATTACAGTTATTTATTTGTGTAAACAGGTGGCATTACGCATACACAAGTATATTGGAGGAGACAGTGAGGCGGAGAAGAAAGATGTGGTCGTGGTCATATATGAAAGAACATAGAGATATGAAGAACAAATATAGAGAAGTCTACATAAAGAAGCTAGAGAGTAAAAAAGTTTCAGGAGATCTACAGAAAAGTTTGGATGTAAGTTTTTTGTTCAAATACATTACCTCTGTAGTGCAATTGTTAAGAAACAGGTTTGTTTTGTTGAGTTACATTTAAGATCTTCAGGAAGGTCTAGATGTAGATTTTTTTGCTCTATCAAGATAGCTTCCGAACTGCTGGTGATTCTACTCTGGTGCCCGTTTATGCCTGAACTAATGCACAGAGAGGCACCTGAAGTCTTCCTCCACATGTAAAACTGGAAAGTTGCCATATGACCTTTATTTTTATTGTGTTGTTGCAATGTTAAACCAAACAAAACCAAAAAGAAAAAAGTTTTTTACTCAGTAGGATTACCATAGCTGAAATGTTATTATTGAGGAGTAGGTCACTATCCAAGGCTCAAAACTAATTTGGCTTTTGACAGAATTCTGGCCCTTTTTGAACTTATAAAATTCTACATCATGCATTTAGCCTATGAAAATTTCTTGATGACTGCAAATATAAAAACTTACATTTTGGCAAAAAGCAGATACTTGCAAACAAGAGATATCTAACCTTATAAAAACTAAGAGATATTTTACCTTTGTAAAAACTGACATAATGTTTGAATCTATGGCATTACCCTCACCATGCTCGAACAGTCTGACACGGCTCTATACAGTTGACAGCTCAAATATTGAAATCTCTTAAATCTTTGAATGGACTGGTCCAAATTCTAAGAATGGCAAATCCATTACGCATATTTTTCAATGTACGAAATTATTTTTTATTGTAGGAGTGCGAGAAGTATCTAGATGTATTCAACATCACTGTGATACGTCAGCAAGCAGAACTGGAGGCGGCCAAGCGTGGAGCTAAACGGGCTGAGGACAAGAAAAATGCGGGATGGTTTGGTGGTTGGTTTGGAGGTGGAGGGAAGAAAAAGGGTGATGGAAAATCTAAAGGAGAAGTGGAAAATATTCGTTAGTTTTTTGTATATTTTAGATGTCAGATTTTTTAATGTACTCTGTTTGTGCACTCTTATCATTATAATTTGACAGTAGTACTTTTTTGGTTAGAATCGTTGACTGCATCAATGTAAATTAACTTAAAGAGAAATCATTTGCTTGTATATTTTGGACATACACTCGTACAGACAGAAAAGCACCCTCGCTGGCATAAATTTTGCTAAACTTAGAGTAGTTGAAACCAGCTTTGGATGTTTCTTCCTTAATTTTATTATGACTATTGCCTTCTTCTTTTTAATGTCAACATTATTCTTGTCAGTGACTTATGTTAATAATAATATTAATAATAATAATAATAATAATATAAACTTAATGTTATACATGTATGTATTTTTAGAGGAACAGTTTTATGAACAGTTTAATGCAGAAGAGAAGAAGAAACTCTACGATGCCATTGGTTACCAGGAAAATGAGGCGGACCCTACTCTTCCAAAGGAGGTAAAATCAGTTATATAGGTCAAAGGTCAATAACAACCCATATAAAATTATGTAAAGCAATTATTCAGGTCAAAGGTCAATATCAACCCAAATAAAGTTACTGTAAATAGTTATACTGTTCCAAAGGAGGTAAAAACAGTTATATAGGTCATAGGTCAATATTGACCAATATAAAGTTATTGTAAATTGCTGTAAGAGCAGGAGATAAGAAATGACACCACCCCATACTTCTGTGACATCTAAGCTGAATTGATTATTCAGTATTTACCTTAATATACATGTAGGACCATGGCTTAGGAATCTTTTTAGCATTTCAAAACTGAAAATTTGAAGACGATGATCTATGTAAAATGCCTAGGTTAGTCATTAACATTGGAAGCAGAACCTAGGTTGTAATAATGTGTTAACAATATTACAGTTTGCGGAATTAAGACTGTATGAAATAGTAACTGATTGTTATTCAATGATTAAGAACTAGTCACTTTAATATACTGTGACTGGATTTTTCCAAATAATTTTGGTAAACTGTATAACGGTATGATGAAAAAACCATAGTTTTAGCAATTTTATATGACATAGTGACAGTACTTACTAAATTGGGCATCCCTGGCCGAGTGGTTTAGGTCGTGTACTTTAAACCACTTGCCCCTCACTGCTGTGGGTTCAAATCTCAACAGGGACTTTGGATTCTTTCATTTGAAGAAGCTATCCAGTTAGCTTACAGAACGTCTGTGGTTCTACTCGGGTGACTGTTTGTGCCTGAAATAATGCACAGAAAGGCTTCCTTCACCAGTTAAAGCTTGAAAGTCGCCATATGACCGCAACTTAAAACCAAACAAAACCTGAAGTGTATGAAGTTACTGATATAAAAATGTTATATTTTACAGTTTGTGGCAGTAAGACTGGTCACCAAGTTAAATAACTTATCAGTCATGCTTCATGATAATTCAAAGACGTAAGTTGTTTTGTTTTGATTTACACTTTTTAGCTGTGATAATTGCAATAAACCAGAAGTGATGACAGTATATTATTTCAAAAAACCAAGCAAGGAACCAGAATTATAAAAGTTAATTACACTTTTAAATTTTCAAGCCAGGAACAATATCTGATAACAATTTGTAATAGCAATTAAAACAAAAAGAGTCAAACATCAGGATGGTTTGTAAACTGGTTTAAACAAAGATGTACCGGTTTTAGTCTATAAGACCTAATTTTGGAGGTTTTCAAAATTTAAGTACCAAACATCAAGCAGGGAACCAGAAATGCTTATCGTTCATTGTGTATAATTATCAAGCCAGGAACCATAAGTGATTATTGTTCATTATGTTTACAGGGAACCACAGATCTTGAAGATGCAGTTAAAGAGTGTGTTTGCCTCAGTGGGCCAGAGACCAGCTGCCAATGCTGTCAAGTAAGATACATTTTTATCACATTTCAAATAATAATGGTTCTGTATATTAAACATTTTATATTAAAAAAAAAAACAACAACAAAAAACACACTCTATGTTTAGACTGTTGTTTAGACTGTTTTATGACTTGAAACCCAAGCAAAAAAACCAAACAAAAAACACTCTATGTTTAGACTGTTTTTATATTTTTATATGTAAGGTTTTATTATTGTTCTCATATTTTATGCATGTTTTTTTTTTTTTTTTTTTTTTTTTTTTTTTTATTAGATCTACCAGTAATATTTTGTTAAATAGTTGGGCATCTTTTATTACAAGGGAAAGAGAATTTTAAATGATGCAAATTTTAAAGTTGATATTAAAAATAGGTTCCATTTTTATCAAAGTTTTTCAATGACTATCAGGAGGTGAAAGATTTTAATTGAGAAATCATGCAATTTTGCTTCTGTAGTTAAAGAAACTTTTCTAAATCAAAATTTACGAATTTTGAACATTACTGTATTATTTTAACAGGGTAGATTTAAAGATGGACAAGTTTACATTACTGGGCACCCAGCAGGAAGAGTTTGTACCTAGGATGGTCACTTCTATCACTCAGACAGAGGCAACACAACAGGTCAGACTAACATTTACATATAAATTTAATATAAAATATACTGTAAATTATGATAATGTTTTATTTTTAAAAATTTTGGACTAAATGGCAACCCTAAAAATCAGTTAGCAAAACTTATAACAAAATAGCTAGGTAACAAGAAAGCCATGTCACTTAACAATTCACAAATTTCTACTTTTAATTCTGTTAGAAATATAGCATGGATGTTTGCTTAAACGTTAAAGAAATAATTGAAATATAATGCCTTGTGCAAAAATTTATAAAAATAAATTTCAGCAGATAAAGGGTTAAGGATTCAGTGTTCGGTAAGTTTTCTCAAGGTCGTAAGGAGGGAGAGGTGTTGCTTTGTTTTCATTATCTCTCATGAACAGGCCTAATCAAACTGAGAATGTTTTGTCCAATGTTGATTTGCAGACAGTGTGAGGTGTTGCACTTTTCCATTTTCCCTCATAAACAGTCCTTATCAAACCAAAGTCTGCAATTTTACATTTTAATTTTGATGTTTACATTGCTTACAAAGGATTACTTTTTTCCAGATTTTTATAAATTTTGAAAGTTTTGATAATGAAATATTATTTTTCCTACAGGCGCTATCATTGCTAGATGTGTTGTTTGAGACCAACCCACTGGATGGACAGTGTGACACTAGAGTTAGAGTGAACACCAGACCTGTGCAGATTATCTATGATGCTGTAAGTATTCTAAAAAAATGACCTTGAAACATCAAGGTCAAACTTTTAAGTTCAAAGGTCAAACAAAAGACCTGTTCAGATTATCTATGATGCTGTAAGTATTTTTACAAGATGATCTTGAAATGTCAAGGTTAAACTTATAAGTTCATAGGTCAAAGACAAACCTGTGCAGTAAACCTTTGATGTTGTACCTGTTTTCAAAGATGACCTTGAAATATCAAGGTCAAACTTGTAAGATCAAAGGTCAAAGACAGACCTGTGCAGATTGTCTATGATGCTGCAAGTATTCTTATAGATGACCTTGAAATATCAAGGTCAAACTTGTAAGATCAAAGGTCAAAGACAGTCCTGTGCAGTTGATCTTTGATGCATTTAGTATTTTTAAAAGATGACCTTGAAATATTAAGGTCAAACTTGTAAGTTCAAAGGTCAAATACAGACCTGTGCAGTCAACCTTTGATGTTGTACCTGTTTTTGAAGATGACCTTGTAATATCAAGGTCAAACTTGTAGGTCCAGGGGTCAAAGACAGACCTATGCAGTTCATATTTGATGCAGTAAGTGTTTATTAAAGATGACCTTGAAATATCAAGGTCAAACTTGTAAGTTCAGAGGTCAAAGGCAGACTTGTGCCATTAATCTTTGATGCAGTAAGTACTCTCAGTTCATCTTCAATGCAATAAGTGTTTTCAAACTTGACCTTGAAAATTAAGGTCACAATTGTAAGTTCAAAGTCAATGTTTCATTCAATATTTCTTATACAAAAATTAGCTATTTTAGGACTTTTGTATTAAATAAAAGCTATTTTCACCACCTTTGTGAATGGTAATATCCATTAGTCCAGGTGTTTTTTTTAAACAATATTATATAAGGTTTAATATTTGTAAATAGTCACATGGTTTTATCTTGAAATTAATTATGATACTAAATGTATGTGAAATTTATACAAATCAACTTTTTAACATGTTTGATTTTTGTCTTCTATAACAGATTACAGTCAATCAGATGGCAGAGTTTTTCAAACCACCAAAAGATATTCAGCTGAAACAGTGAGTTATTTGATTACTTAATGTTCAATGTAAAATTTGTGACAAAATGTTTCGTTATTATTCAGTGAGCTGGGTAATATTAATATGAAGGTTGGCCACAGTGGCTGATTGGTTTCAGTTGCTGACTCCGAACCAATTGCATCTCACTGGTGTGGTTTCTAAGTCCAACCTGGGATGCCTGTGACTTTATATGCTTTCATTTAAGTCAGTTATCCAGCTAGGTTTTCAGAGTTTTCATGCTTGACATAATGCACAGGTCTTCCTGTACAAGGAAAACATAACATATCGTAAAATAAACTTTATCACATACCAGAGCGACTCCATAAAAAATGGTATTGCACCGTCTTGCATATATATTGAGACGTGATGTCATTTTTGTTATACAATCTTAGTGTAAAGACATGCTAAATGTTAGTATTACACTATAGATGCATCAATGAAATTTTTTTTTTAATCACTTTAAACAGTCTTTATTTTGGGTATGAGATAAACAGAATATTTTATTTGTGTAGGTTTATTACTAAATTTATTGAACTGGTTGAATAAAATAATATTATGTTTGCCAGAGGCAATTTTATTCCACTCATTCAATAAATTCAGTATTGAACTTACACTCATTCAGTATCCTCTATTTAGAATTAAACATATTGTACAAGTTTATAGTCAGAGAAAAGGTTAATAATGGTATACGTAGTTATAGCAAAGCTTAAAACAAGAAAGTCCCCATAAACCCTTTACAGTATCAGTGTCACTCAATCAGTCTTCATATTAAAAAGAATCTTAAAGTTGACCACTGTATTATTTTGATTTCTTCTAATTATCCAAATTATATTGATCACCATGTTCATACAGTGTTATATTTCAGAAACCTATAATCAAAGAATTTTTCTTTATAACAATTAATGTCTTCTTATTTGTGTTCTAATAAATGTATTATAACATTATTTTGTAAAGGTTATCTCAGGCGGCTATGTCCAAGTTTGATGAGATAAAGGAACAGTCGGCAACAGGACTTCAACATGCTATAGACCTGAAGAAGTACACAGAGATAGCTGTAGATCTACAACCTTCTTATGTTATTGTGCCTCATGGTGGAAAATGGACAAAAAATAAGTAAGTAAATTTATGCTGACAAAAAATATGAATTCTAAGAAGCATGTATGTGAGGGTCTATTCTTCCTACTGTCCTTCAGCCATATTTGCGTAGAGTTCCACTCCTGAAAAATTATTTGGTTAAGCATAGACACACAGGTTAAGCAAATCTTTAGTCCAGTCATATTACTAAGTGGTTTAACTTAAGCTTTCATTTTTGGACCGATTTGTCAAATGTTTGGTCTGTAATACCTGATTTGTTATAGAATTTTTTCAGAATATTATAGGGAAAGTAGACTTCTGTATGTATACAATGTATTTAAGATTCCATTCCACAATGTATTTAAGATTCCATTCCACATATATTATCAAGTTGAAACTGTCTCTCTGAAAAACTTTAAAAAAATCAAATTTTTATGCCCCACCACTTATTGCCCCATCTGCTTTTGGGGGGTGGGGGCATATATAGATTTTCACTTGTCCAGCTGTCTGTCCATAGACTGATATAAAAGTAGATATGTGGGGCAGCCATTTAATATGGACACATTTCTAGTTTTGAGCTCAACTATTCAAAGAACAAAAAGAACTGTTGTACTCACCAAGGTGTCTGCCTCAGCGTTACACTTCCGTTCAGCTTTTGCGTGCAAGTTGATACCAAAACTTCTGAAGGGAAAGAGTTCAAACTTCACACACTTGTCCTCTGTGATTATGTAATATGATGGGCACAGGTCCTATAACTCTGAGTTCACTCTTCACAGGGTTATTCTTCTTCCCTTTCCTAACTGTCAAGCACTGATAATAGCTGAGCTAACAGAAGCTTTTGTTGTCTAAGATATGGTTTTAATATCATGCTGGCATATTATATTTTCAGAGATGTAGCTAAGTTGGTACTAGACCTGGGTAATCTGAAGATTGGTACAGAAAAGAGCCAAACAGATGATAGTGAAGGGCCAAAGAGTCCCCAGTCACTGGAAGACGTCATGTTGAAAGCTTATGATAAATTCAATATAAAACTGGATAGGGTACAGTTACTGATGGCTCATGCAGGTAAAATTGAGAGGTTTTCTTTTCTTCAGGTTGATTTGTTATAATTTCTTTTATCTTATAAATTTTAACCCTTAACCTGATGAAATTTTAGGCCATGGATTTTCTATGCTTTGAATTTTGAGCAGTCTGTTCACAATTTAAGGGATTTAAATATTAAATTATCAAAAAATGAGCAACCAACAGTTAAGAGTCTGGTTACAACTTCAGTAAAAAAAAAAGACCCCTCTTTTAAGACCACAAATAGGACTGGACCAAGGTGGTCTTAATAGTGAGGTGGTCTTAATCCCAGGGATATATTTAGTAGGGTTTCTACTGTACAATGTAAATGCAAGCTGGCCTGAGTCTTTATTCTTATGGCAAGGCGATTCCATATTTTATATAGATAAAAAAAATGTGAAATAACACAATCTTAGATGTTTTGCATTTTGTTCACATTCCATATAGATGGGAAAAAAATGCCATCTGAGAAGTTTGTAATATTTTTTATCTTTATCTGTTCAAATACATGGGAAAATCAATGCTTGTATAAATTCTATGGAAGGACTGTAGACAATAATATGGACTTTAAAGCTGTTTTCTATTATGATTTTATGAACTTTATCAAAATATGCGTGTTCTGTTACTGCTTTTAATCTGCATTTATTTTATCACTTTTATTACACAGTTCAGTTGTTTTATCTGTTTGAACATTATTTTATTGTATGTTAAAGGTGAAGACTGGCAGAAGGCGAGGTCGTTGTCGGATTCCAACTTACACATCTTGTGTCCCATCTCTATATCTATAGTGTTACAGAAATGTATGTTTGATAAAGATCCTAGAATGGCAAAGTAAGTCTCGTGATATTTATAATGGTTATTAATGTTGTTACTGCACTAAAGGGTTGATTATTCAATGATTAAAATTTGTAAAGTTACTTATTGATTTAAATCACCATATCTTAATTTCTCCAGTACTTAATAAAAAGAAATTTATTAGAAAAATGAGGAATTATAAACAAGAGGTGGTGATATACATAGAGGGTATTGAATGAGTGTAGGTTCAATACTGAATTTATTGAACAAGTTGAATAAAACTATATTATGCAAGCCTCTGGTTAAATAAATCTAGTAATGAAGCTACAGGAATATAATATCCATCACAAAATATACAAAATATATAAGTAAATATGCTACTATAAGAAAACATTGCATGATGAGTATATCAGTTTTCATAATTTCTGTTCTGAAAATAATTGTAAAATGCAAGAAAAAGAATCAAACACCGGCTGCCGGTACAGACCGGAATATCTAGCTCTGGGGATAACTGTTTAGCGGAAACTCGGCTGAACCTTGTTACGGCCGTAAACAGCCATCCTCAAGCTATATATTCCGGTCTGTACCGGCAGCCAATGTAAGATTCTAATAATATAGCCCAAGGTAAAAGGAATATTATTATACAATATATATATGCATATATTGACAGGATGAAGGTGGCAGGTATGTTACCTCTACTCAGTTTGAACATGTCAGATCACAGACTACAGGAGATTCTGTCCCTGGTACAGAGTATACCCCTGCCAGAGAGTGCCCCTGTGGAACCAGCCGACCCCTTTGCCGAGGTACGTCTGAGCAATATGAGTCTTTGTATTTTGTACTGTACTTGTATAACTGGATATCAAATGTAGGATGTCGAAAAATTTACGAATTTAAAATTCGCGACTTTACGTGTGTTGGAATATACGTGAATCACCAAATTCGGAGTAACGTAAAAACTTAATACAGGTTGGGTGATATTTACGCTAGAGGATAGACTAGTTTAGCGATTTTCATCAATTCACACTAGAGAATAGTTTAACAATTTTCATCGATTCGAAAAAGTCTCAAATATTTCCATGTTGCTAACTTAACCATTTATACAGTATTAGGTTGCTTTGGTAGGTTTGAGGTTATAATGCATTATGTATAATTAACAGTTTTGAAATTCATCAGCTTACGAGAATCAAAAGTTCAGTGAGTGCATTTAAGTAATAAGCACTAGTGTTATATGTTGAGAGAACCCTATAGTAGTATGACTGTAACTAACTGTCAATCAGATTAGAGTTGAAAACCTTTACTACTAGGCCACCACTCCTTTTCCAGTGTCTTGCTTTACCAATTCTGTTAGTTTTATTTCATATAGCTACTTATCTTATGATAAAAATTAAACTTAACCTTTTGTCAAAGCCATGGTAAAGAATTTATCAAGGTAAATCTTAGACAAGTTCTGTATTTAAAATAATATTAGGATTTAAATTTACTAAACAATTAATTTTATCTGTTTCAGTTACAATTTGTGTAAAAGCAGTATTGATATATTTTATAAATCATGACTTACATATTTGTAATTCATATGTAGGACTGGTTTGGGAATATAAATTCTATGATTTATATATCATGATCCACACATGTAAGTTATAAATTATTAACACAAGTATTATATATATCAGGGACCGGGTGTATTACCGACGGTGGATGTGAACGAGAACAGGATAGCTAAGAATATAGTGATAAGTGAGGAGGGCGACAAGAAAGCGTTACAGACCAGTGAATCAATGGAGTTTGTTAACTACACTGATATAGAGCTCCAGTTTGTTATAAATGAGGTATTGACTTAAAATAAAAAATCTAAGGATAACTTTTTGTAAGTTGACCAAGTTTCCTGCTTTTTCTAATATTTGAAATGAATTGCACCGGATGAAGGCTAGTTAAATATCAGAAAGACAAAAAAATATCTGATAAAAACATATATATATAAATATATATTCCAGACTGTATTATTGATGCACATCTCTATAACCACATATTTCGGATGATTCCTAATGTATGAACATGGGTACAATTGAACTCAGTTTAACAAAAAATGCAATGTTTTAAGATAAAAAAATGAAGTATATTGTCCACTATTGAAACTCAGTACAGACATAGTGAGAATGTAAAGTATGTCAGTAATACATCTTTCCAGGCTAATTTTATCAAGGTGAATAAATTTTATAAACCCAAGAAGAGTTAATTACCACCAATAAAATGTAAGACCAGCCTCTGGCAAGCTTCACATGGATTTATTAAATTTCAATGAATTTAATTCTGAAAACTACATAAATTTGAATTTCATATTTATTTATCATATCACAAACCCAGAAATAAAATAGAGAAAACAAGTATATTGTTGTGACCTCTACTATATAGAGAAGTGACTGCATACTTAATTTGGCTCATTTGCATATTTTATGCCCGACTGTGGCACATTCTTTTTTCTACGGAATTGGGTTTATGATAGAACAGATGAATTCTAATTTTAAAATTTATAATATTAATCTCGCAAATTTTTTGTATTCCGATAAATGAATTTGAATATAGCTCAGGTTGGAATAAAAAGACATCCAGTTACTGAGTCTGGCTGTGAATGACCTTTGAACTGAGGTCAAGGTCAAGTTATTGGTATTCATGGTAAGTTTATTTTTACTTTCAGATAAGCTTGAATATAGCACAGAGGTTGGATAATAAGGATGTCCCATTGCTGAGGCTGGCTGTGAATGACCTTGGAACTGATGTCAAGGTCAGGACCTTTGACCTTATTGCTGAAGCTTTCCTAGGTGGAATACAAGTGCAATATCTTAAAGTTAATGGTAAGATTTTTAATATTTTAAGGCTTTATTTATATACATGTATATCTGATTACTTTGATGAAATTAAGATGAAACAAGTTTAGGTTATTTATAGGAAGAAAACATAATGTGTAGGAAATTGACTTACAGTAAACAAAATCTAAAGATAACTTTTTCGTAAGTTTACCAAGTTTCCTGCTATTTCTAATATTTGAAAGAATTGCACCGGATGAAGGCTAGTTAAGTATTAGAAAGACAAAAAAATACCTGATATAAACTCGAGACAAATAGTTATAGTACAGTGTAGACTTAAACTTGCAGTTTTCAATTTGCAAAATTCTTTAAAAGTTACAGAAGCAGTAATTTAACTTTCAAGGAATAAAATGGATGTGTGGTGAAGTTTTTAGTTTTTATCAGTTTAGTAAATAAGAGATCATGAGCTGCCTAGGTTCAAACAATGTTTCCTTGAGCAAGAAACTTTACGCTAGTTGGTCAGTACTGGTTAGTTCCGGGAAAAGATTCCAGAAATTCTTGAAGCTTATAGATTCCTGCGCAGTCAAATTAAAGAATGAAACTTATGATAGTAACCGGAGAGAAATTTATATATATTATATATTTACTTAATTGGGTTTCAGTATTTCATTAAAATAACCATATTTTAATTGTGAGAGTGTATTTTTAGAAAACCAGAAAGCTTTTAAGTGTACAGGTGAGCTAAATGTTATTTGCCGTTTTGCGTCTGCTGCAGTTTGACGTTGGTTTTTGATACATTAGACACCGCTACATATTGACACCCCTACATATCTTCATGCTTTCTTTTGTGTCTTTTAGTGTCTTTGCTTTACTTTGATGTCCTTGTGGTTTATTTATGGGGATAAAAAAAACTAATATCATGATATCGTTTTAACAAAATCATTTTTCATATTTCATTGCAGTATGTGTACTTTTTTTTAATACTGTATAAGTTTACTATATGTTAAAGCACACTTTTGACATTTATCATGTGTTAACACAGCTTATATACATCTATAATGATTATGTGTCAACACAGTTACAATGATATGAATGTGTTAACGCAGTCTCTATGAAAGTCTATGTGTTAACATAGCTATCATGATAAA
This sequence comes from Ruditapes philippinarum, assembly GCF_026571515.1. Classification (NCBI taxonomy): domain Eukaryota; kingdom Metazoa; phylum Mollusca; class Bivalvia; order Venerida; family Veneridae; genus Ruditapes; species Ruditapes philippinarum. The sequence continues at coordinate 36,300 of NW_026860784.1, read as the reverse complement.
ATGTGAACACAGTTTCAATTATAATAATGTGTTAACACTGCTTCTGTCATTGTAATAACTATGTTAACACAGTTTCTGTAATGTTAATATGTCAACACAGTTTAGTGATGTTGATGTGTTACACAGGTTCTTACAATGATAATGTGTTAACACGGCTTCTAAAATGTTCCTGTCAACACAGTTTTATTATGCTCCCCGAAAAATTTTGGGGGAGCATATAGTCGGCGCCTTGTCCGTCTGTCCGTCTGTCCGTCTGTCCGTCCGTTGTCTTGTCCGGAGCATAACTTGAAAACCCTTGGAGATAATTTGTTGAAACTTCATACAGTGGTAGAGGGCATCGAGGGGGAGTGCAGTGTCAAAGAACCATAACTCTATTTTGCCCGGTTTTTGAATTATCTCCCCTAATAGAAAAATCTTGTCCGGGGCATAACTCTAAAAGTATAAGAGATATCAACATGAAACTTTGTAGGTGAATAGATCTCAATGGGTAGATGTGCAGCGCATAAGAACAATAACTCTTTTTGTCCTAATTTTGGAGTTATTGCCCTTTGTTAATTTTAATACTTTGAACTTTGTCCGGAACATAACTTGAAAACCCTTAGAGATAATTTGTTGAAACTTCATACAGTGGTAGAGGGCATGGAGGGGGAGTGCAGTGTCAAAGAACCATAACTCTATTTTGCCCGGTTTTTGAATTATCTCCCCTAATAGAAAAATCTTGTCCGGGGCATAACTCTAAAAGTATAAGAGATATCAACATGAAACTTTGTAGGTGAATAGATCTCAATGCGTAGATGTGCAGTGCATAAGAACAATAAATCTTTTTGTCCTAATTTTTGGAGTTATTGCCCTTTGTTTATTTTAATACTTTGAACTTTGTCCGGAACATAACTTGAAAACCCTTGGAGATAATTTGTTGAAACTTCATACAGTGGTAGAGGGCATGGAGGGGGAGTGCAGTGTCAAAGAACCATAACTCTATTTTGCCCGGTTTTTGAATTATCTCCCCTTATAGAAAAATCTTGTCCGGGGCATAACTCTAAAACTATAAGAGATATCAACATGAAACTTTGTAGGTGAATAGATCTCAATGGATAGATGTGCAGTGCAAAAGAACTATAACTCTGTTAAGCCTTATTTTTTAATAATCTCCCCTTTTAGAAAATCTTGTCCAGGACATAGCTGTAAAACTATAAGAGATATCAACATGAAACTTTGTAGGTAGATAAATCTCACTGGGTAGATGTGCAGTGCACAAGAATCATAACTCTACCTTGCCTAATTCTGGAGTTATTGCCCTTTGTTTATTTTTACTTTTTGAATTGTCCAGGACATAACTCGGAAATCATAAGAGATATTATCAAGAAACTTTGTAGGTTGATAGATCACATTGATTAGAAGTGCAGTGCAAAGATCTGTAACAGCCTTGCCTAATTTTGGAATTATTGCACTTTGAACTTTTTCCACGGACATAACTCTGAAACTACAAGAGGTGTACTTTCCTGTGTCCAAAACCTATTCGGGGAGCATCACCCGGCTCAAACCGGGCTCTTGTTGATACGGGTAATAATGTGTTAACACATCTATGTTAACACAGTTTCTTACAATGATAATGCTTCAACACATCTTCTGTAATGTGTATGTGTCAACACAGTTTCAATAATATAATTGTGTTAACACAGATTCTGTTATGGATATGTTCACACAGCGCCAACATAATGTTTTCACGTATATGTATTTATGTATTTTATGTTCTTTATGTGTATAGCTGATGAACCAAGGAGCCAGTATGTTACAGGTTGGAGTCTAGTATTAAACTGTTTAATGTTTCACACTATTTCGTCTTGCCTTGTTCAAAATAGATGTCAGATATTTTTGCAATGCAGCAATTTTGCCCATTATGCCACTTTTACTGGCAGTACTATTGCTGTTTTATGCCCCTACTTAGGGTTGTGTTATAGACTTGCTTTTGTCATCCCACTGTCACACTGTCCGTTGGTAGATTGACAAAACATTGAAATGTTGGGGCATCTGTGTCTGCTACGCACACATTTCTCATTCAGATTTATTCAATTACGTACCATAGAAAATACAATTTAAGTTTTAATTTTGATTTTAACTTTAATTTTGATTTAAATTTTGAAGTCATTTCAAAAATATCTGACCAGGCTGTAAATTGCTTCAGGTTATAGGTCTGTTTATATTTGTTGCTTGTTTTATAGATAGTTTAAATAGATCTTAGATAGGAAATGTTACAATGAGGGCAAAGAAATTATAATGTATGTAAACGAAAACAATCAACAGAAAGGATAATAATCCACATAAAATAAAATAATCCACATAAAGCTATGTATCATACATGGAGAAAATACATAGTTACAGTAAAAGCCCTCAATTGAGATCACTATCGGGACTGGATCAAAGTGGTTTTAATTTGGGTGATCTTAATTGTGGATATTCTTATCATTACTTAAATAATTTATGACAATGGTCTATTTTAGTTATTTTGTATGAACAAACAATATGTATCTTAACCTGCAAATACAATATAAAAGTATGTTTTAATATTTAATCAGATTGATGAAAACATACAGGTATTATTGAAGAAATTTAAAATTAAATTCTCTTTGGTATGATTTTAATATTAATTATTAGCAATCAACCAAAAGGAAAATAATTTAAGTAAAAGATAATTTTCTGCCTGATCTACATAAAGGAAAATTGTCTACATTATTGATTATAATTTATAATAGGTAAATTATTGAAAGCCTTTTGAAGCTTCTAAAGGCTAGTAAGGTATTGAATAATCAATTGCATTTAAGATATACAAAAATTAAATAACATTTGTTAACTTGTAATTTATCATTTTAATAAAAATTGCATTTATGGATAAAAAGGTACAATATATGTATAGCAATGTGACATAATGTCTATTTATAGAATATGTAATATATATAATAACTATTTTACTAACTTGCACATTACATCTTAAAGTCAACAAAGTAGACCATCTTGCTCAATATTTGTGGTTTGTCACTTTTATTTAAAGGCACATTATGCCTCAGAAATGAAGAAATTCCTTCTGACATACATGTAGAAAGTGCAAACATGTGTTCTTAAATGTTTGAATAATGAATGGACTGAAGAACATTAAAAAGCTTATCAACTGAAAAAATAATACCCAAAAAACACAGAATGTGAAATCATGTGTGATAAAGGTAGAAAAATGTAAACAAAGTAGATTTTTAAATTCCATAAAAAATTACTATAACTGTACTTACTGCCAAAACACATCAGAGGCCAAGGATGTGTCAAGTAAATGGCCAGAGAGAAGCTTTTTAGAAACTGTAACAGGACTCCACAATAAAAAAAAAAATGTGCTAAATAAAAACATAAGCACTGTCAAGGCTTATGGGCCTTTAAAGTTTTACTATTGTTTGAAATGTTCCACATTCATAGAAATTTATTAAAAAAATGTGGTACGTGGAGGCTTTGAATTATCCGGCACAAAACAAAATATTGCAGGATGGTCTACTAATGATATAATTATGTATACATTTTCACATGCTTGTTTATAGTTTATTGCTTCACACTTATGTTATATAGCTTTTCAGTTATGTTATATACTGTAAATTCATGTCATTTCGTGGGCACAAAATTTCGTGGTTTTGTAAATAAAGATGTTTTTGTGGTTTCCTAAATTCGTGGATCGTATGTTTGTGCAGAAAAAGTAAAATGCACATAACATTATAAGAATAATTGTATCACAAACAAAATCAGATTTCCTTGGATCTTAAATTTGTGGATTGACATATCCACGGAAAAAAAAAACATGAAAATAAGTGCCTCACGAATAGTATAGCTTTTCAGTTATGTTATAATGCTTCAATTGTTTATGTTGCTTATTGAATGTTTTATTACTGTTTTCTGCATGTCTCACAGTCTCTGATGGTGTTACATCACAACTTGGTGATAAGTTGCTGCAAGGTCAGTGTAATCACTTAAACAATTTTTAACATTTCATTCAATGAAGTAAAGTCAGTATACCATTCCTTTTCATGATTGTGTTAGTTGAAGAAGGTCCAATATAACATTCCTTTCTCATGAGTGTAATCCACTTTAATAGTCCATTCATTTGTTTCTTATATGAAGTAAAGTCAGTATAACATTCCTTTTCATGAGTTCATTCCAGCTTAATATTTATGTGTTTATTACATAAAGTTAAGCCAGGTGTAACAATTTACATTCATGGGCTTTTTACATAAAGTAAGGCCTGTGTTACAGTCCATTCACACATACATGTGACAAATGAAATGGGCCAAATCTGGATTTTCAGCTGGATTTTGAGGCTCAAAACTGGATTTGTTTATCGACTCAAATTTCAATGCGTGTTTGGCACATTTGGTTCAAAGTAGTTTACCCTCAAAATCATTAAATGATTATACTTTTTATGATTTTATTGTTGATCAATATTAATTTATTTCACCAAAAAAAAAAAAAATAGATAAATAAATAAGTGTACTGTAGTCATACAGGCTATTCCTAAAACAGTCACACTTTCACATTTCATTATTTTCAGTTTGAAGAATTATATGTCTTTTCAGTCATTCAATAATTAAACACAAGCTATTTGAAAACGTGCAGAACATAAGACTATGACAGTTAAATAACGTAACATAAGATAAAGAATCGTTCTGTTAATTAAATCCACATTTTTGCCTCGATGATTGTGTAATTCCTAAACAAAACAAAAAATTACCCACTCACTAAAAATAGGTTAATTAGACATCTGAAACAGGTTTTGAATGATCCACTTTAAATGATTCTGCTCACCTTTTATCTTTATCAGTGCGGCACTAATCAAAGAAAATCAAAGGTTGAACCGAATTCATACATGTAAATTTACAGGGTAGTTTTGATGACGTAGCGTGTAATTCCTACTGCCAAATTACAAAAGAGGTCAATTGACTGACACACGACATGTGATAAGTTAAACATGTGAGAATAACTTTGGGTCTAGGAACTGTTTATTACGCCACCTCACTGTCAATTAGCGACTCAACATTTAATCCGCTATAATTTTGGATATGGACAGATAACAATCAATGCCCGGAGGCACGGTTTACATTTTAGATACAGGTGCTTTGTTTGATTTTTTTTATGTTGTTTTTTTTTTAAATATCGGGAATTCAAGCTGTAATATCGGGAATCGGGATCAGTGTTGAAATATCGGGATTTTTTTAAATCCCGCCGTGATGTCACATATATGTTCACATGTTTATTACATGAAATAAAGGCAGTGTAACATTTCATTCATGTGTTTATTACAAGAATTGAAGTCAGTGTAGCATTCTTTTCATTTGTTTATTAGATGACATAAGATAAAGTTAAGTATAAGATGAAGTGAAGTGGGTCACAAATGTTCTGTTAAATAGTTAGTGGATTAATACATGCATGAATGTGTACTAACAAAATATTTATCTGTTCATATATATTATATATGTACATGTATCAGTAATATATAAATGTATAGAAAATAACCTAAAACATTCCACTTATTTCAAGAAATAGAGTAACAAAATAAAAAAAGAACAAAAAAACCCCCCCAAAAAACCACTTCATTATATTTACTCAAAACTAACAAATTCTTATATGTTTTGCCTAATGTTGCATTTAATGTTTTATGTGTTTTCTTTATTTATATATATATATTTTTAACCAGGTTTTCCGAAGGAAAAAACTGGTTATAAGATTGAGGTTGTCGGCGGCGGGCGGGCGGGCGGATGGGCGACGGGCGGGCGTAAACAATTTCTTCTGTGCGCAACTCCTCCTACATTTCTCAACGGATTTTGACCAAACTTTCACAGAAGCTTTGTCATCAAGTGCCCTGGCGCATATTGTCGGGGTTTTGCGATTAGATAATATTTGACCTAATTATGGCCCTTTGTTTTTTTTCCTTATATAAAATATATAGTGAACAATTTCTTCTGTGCGCAACTCCTCCTACATTTCTCAACGGATTTTGACCAAACTTTCACAGAAGCTTTGTCATCAAGTGCCCTGACACATATTGCCAGGGTTTTGCAATTGGTATATATTTGACCTAATTATGGCCCTTTGTTTTTTTTCCTTATATAGAATATATAGTGAACAATTTCTTCTGTGCGCAACTCCTCCTACATTTCTCAACGGATTTTGACCAAACTTTCTCAGAAGCTTTGTCATCAAGTGCCCTGACACATATTGCCAGGGTTTTGCAATTGGTATATATTTGACCTAATTATGGCCCTTTGTTTTTTTTCCTTATATAGAATATATAGTGAACAATTTCTTCTGTGCGCAACTCCTCCTACATTTCTCAACGGATTTTGATTAAACTTTCTCAGAAGCTTTGTTATCAAGTGCCTGGCACATATTGTCGGGGTTTGTGATTGGATAATATTTGACCGAATTATGGCCCTTTGTATATTTTTTCCTTATACAGAATATATAGTGAACAATTTCTTCTGTGCGCAACTCCTCCTACATTTCTCAACGGATTTTGACCAAACTTTCTTAGAAGCTTTGTTATCAAGTGCCTGGCACATATTGTCGGGGTTTTGTGATTGGATAATATTTGACCGAATTATGGCCCTTTGTATATTTTTTCCTTATACAGAATATATAGTGAACAATTTCTACAGTGCGCAACTTCAAAAATTAAGCAAAAATAAAGTACTGTTTACCTTTCTAAAACATTTGGGGAAAAAAGGCGAATAGACAAAATAAAATTTCTCAATCATTTTTGTTTGAGGAATATTAAAAAAGCCATAATTCCTCCTAAAAATTCAATTAAAAACAAATGCCCCTTCATGACAAAGCTTCTGTGAAATATTTTGCTGAAAACCTGGTTGCATCGCATTGCGATGTTCCTTGTTTTTATTTTTTTTGCATAAAAACTAGATAGAAATTATGAAAATGGCATAAAATAAAGGTAATATGTATGTCCGCCATTGCAGTCAGGAAAATTTTCAATATTTTACATTACTTTGAAATTATCATTCTTTGTCTAAAATAGAAACCAAAGTCTAATATTTCACTCAGTCTCAAAAATGTGTGATATGATTTACATCTCACTGGTGTAAATATTTGTATTTAGTCAAAATGCTTACATTAAATACGATATTTTGCAATAAAACATACATTTTTCCTTTGAATTTTTAGATAGCTATATATTTGTTGTTTCTTGATTGTAAATTATTTGTACATATTTGGATTGAATTGATCTCAGAATACCTAGATTGAAAGAAATTGTCAGTATATTTTAGTGGGTGAGACGTGTATGAATTCATCACCAAACCTGCTATTCTAGCAGGGGAATATTTTGTCCTCAAACATCAAAATTTTTATTCTGTTTACATGCAGTGTACATGTATAGTAAATCTCAGAGATACTCTGTGTCTATTATCTTTCAGTAAGGTTATGAAAAAAATATATATAAAAAAATTTCATATACTTTTTAATGCATATTGTATAAAGTCAGTATGTCAGTTACATCCCTTGTTTTTCTTCATACAAGAAGATAAAGAAATTTTGATCGAGAGCTTAAGTTATCATAATGGTTCATAAAGATTGAATAGTCATGTCAATGCAATAGGACAATCAAATTTAAAATTGAAAAAGATGATACTAAGGCATGGTTCCAAGTTTTAATGAGAAATATATGTGTATATACTAAGGCATGGTTCCAAGTTTTAATTTGAAATATTTGTATATTATGGTACCTGATTCTTACAGATACAGACCGAGGTCCAGCCATCAATCTTGTCAACACACCAAGACCTCAAGGAAGCAAGTCTAATCTTCTAGCTGTACATTTCCTGAAGGTATGTCAGATATTATTGTAACTTTTAAGTTTGCTGATGAAAATGTAGTCAATTTCAATGTATGAAATACATGTTCATACATTGGGATAAAATAACCGTTTTTCACACTTTTTAGCTCGACTATTCGCAGAATAATCAAGCTAATGCAGTCACCCATTTGTCGGCTTCGGTGTCAGCGTTGGCGTCCCTGTGGTTAAGTTTTTGCGTGTAAGCTGGTATCTCCATAACAACTGAAGGGAATTGATTGAAACTTCACACACTTGTTCTCTGTGATTATCTAATATGATTGGCACAAGTCCCATAACTCTGATTTCATTTTTTGCATAATAATGCCCCTTTTTCGACTTGGAAATTCTTGGTTAAGTTTTTGCATGTAAGCTGGTATCTCTGTAACTACTGAAGGGATTGGATTAAAACTTCACAAACTTGTTCTCTGTGATTATCTAAGATGATTGGCACAAGTCCCATAACTCTGATTTGCTTTTTTACATAATTATGCCCCTTTTTAAACTTAAAAATTCTTGGATGAGCTTTTGCATGTAAGCTGGTATCTCCATAACTACTGAAGGGAATGGATTGAAACTTCACACTCTTGTTGTCTGTGATTGTCTTAGATGATTGGCACAAGTCCCATAATTATGATTTGCTTTTTTACATAATTATGCCCCTTTTTCAACTTAGAAATTCTTGGTGTAAGCTGGTATCTCCATAACTACTGAAGGGAATGGATTGAAACTTCACACACTTGTTTTCTGTGATTATCTAAGATAAATGGCACAAGTCCCATAACTCTGATTTGCTTTTTTGCATATATGCCTCTTTTTTGAGTTAGAAATTCTTGGTTAAGTTTTTGCGTGTGAGCTGGTATCTCCATAACTACTGAAGGGAATGGATTGAAACTTCACACTCTTGTTGTCTGTGATTATTTTAGATGATTGGCACAAGTTCCATAACTCTGATTTACTTTTTTGCATAATTATGTCCCTTTTTCGACTTAAAAATTCTAGGTAAATTTTTGCTTGTAAGCTGGTATCTCCATAACTACTGAAGGGTTTGTACCTTTTCGGACAATTTTATGTATTCATATAGGTAAGCATTATTATACTCAATGAAACACCCTTGTGACAACTTTTCGAATAGTCGAGCGTTACTGTCCTCCGACAGTTCTTGTTATAACTCAAGTCATGAGTTCATGTACATGTATGTAACCTATTCATATGGAAAATAATTTCATCAATATTCTGCAAGTATTTAAAATACATGTAAGTAGCATAAAAGGTTAAGTTAGGGACGTGGAAATACTGGGGAATAGATGAAAATCACTAAAATATCCTCTAGTTTAAATTTCAACTAACGTATCATTAAATTCTACCCTGCACGATTCACTAATATTTTCTCATACAACATTTATGGAATTTTAAATTTACGCAGAAATATTCACTTATTCTGTATATACTTTGAAGAAAATTACACTAAAATAAGATCCTGATGATTATATCTTATTATTTGATTTAAGCTGTAATTGTGCTAATGGGATTTTAATGTACTCTATACTTCAGAAAGTTTTATTTAAATTCTCCCTATGTTCCCATTGGAAAAAGCTTTACACTGATACACATTTATCTCAAGCAATAAAACACAACATAACAACACACTCTTGTTTAACTTCCTATATATGAACACAATTTTTTTTTTCTTCAGGCCAACACAGATGGTCCGGAGTTTGCTACAACGTACAAGAAGACGGAGCAGAGTTTAAATGTAGAGTTCTCTGCCCTTGAACTATTATTACATCAGGAGAGTATTCTAGACTTACTGGTGTTCGCTCAGTCGATACAACCTCCGAAACTTACCGAGGTGGAGAACAAGGTTGCCGACAGTAAACCTGAGGAGAAAAAAGTGAAAACAACCAAGAAAAGTAAGCATTGGTTTTAAATGACATTATTAGAAATGGTGATTTTATGATTAACCCTGACTATACTAATTATCTTGAATGGACTTGTCCATCTTTCAATCTGGACAAAACCATTTATTAATTTTACGGGAAAATTTTAAAATGTGAATTGGCTGAATAGCATGAATAGCAGACAGTAGAAAATGTGTACTGGCTGAATAAAAAACAGTGTAGACCATAATCAGACAGCACAGATGTGCCACGTATCTTGGTCTGAACTGGTTGCATCTATAGAATCTATTGCTGCCAGCAGGCTAAAGGATAAAGGATAGAAAGCTATATTGCATGTAGGTTGTCGGAAATTAATGGTAACAGTCAGCTCGTCTTTTAGTCAAACAAAGCAACAACAACAATATTAATGTTTTCGTCATGAAGCTTTTATGAAACTTTTTCTTTTTGTACAAAATTATAAGTGAGAAAATACTCCAAGGTGAGATGTGACTGTGAAATTCTGTATATACTTTGTAAGGATTTTTCAAACATCATATTCAAAGCAATGTAGATATGTGTTTTTTGTTTGTGCTTAAATATAAATATAGGAATTTAAGTCCTGATGATGATCTTGGACAGTGGGTCTAATGGTCATTTGGCACTTATTGCTCATTGAGAAATCATGTGAGATAAGTAGTGGGTCACTTGCAGAGGAATCTGTAATTACTGGTTAGTTATCAAGGAAAGTCGTTTATGTAGACTTGACTACAGAGATATGACTAAAACAGTATTAAAATTGGCGTTAAAACTGAAACAAATAGAACAAAACAAACAAAAAATCCAAATGATGATTAATCTGTATTATTGTATTTACAGAGGAATTTACCAAAGACCCGGAGGTGATAGACATGTCGGTGAAAGCTGCATTGAAAATGTTTTCTGTCACCATTTGCTCAGAGGAAAAACTTATCACAGATGTCAAAATTAAAGGTACTCTAATTTCATGATGAACAAACATTAACATTTTTCAACACTTTTGTAAAATACTGGTCAATTGGCTTCTTGTTTGGTCTTAACCATACTTAAATGGGTTTTATGCAAGCTTTGTTGATTTTGCAACCTTAATGATATTGAAGACGAATACCATTTTATTTGAATTTTAGGTATAGAAGCTAATGTAACACTTCAAGAGAGGCAGACTTTAGTTGGTGCATTGCTGAAAGATATATCTGTAAGAGATCCAAGTCCTGAAACATTCTATCCTAATGTAAGTATATTGTATGTAGTCTTGGCTTAATGAGGGTCCATCTGCCCTTTCAGGTACTTAGAATACTAGCACCAGACATGTCCTTAAATGTTATTATATACCAAAAGGTGACATATAAATTTTGACTTCAGTAATTCACTGAATGATTCTAAATATGTATGCAAGCTGATTTTTGTAATGTAAATATAATTTATACTCTGAGGTTATTATGATATGTTGTTGAGTACAATCCTAAATTTTCATTAGACAAGTGCACTGCTATTATACCTATATTGGACAAGATACTAGCCAAGTCTAATGTAGGTTTTTTGCAACCCTATATAAGTTAAAAAGAATCACTAAGTTACTTATAGTAATTGTGTTTATGCTTCCCAAATAGAAAAATATTGGATGCACATATTTGCTTGTTTGTCTTCTCCTGGGTCCTTCCTTTTAACATCACCTTCATTTATTGAACAATATCTTTAGGTTAGGTCAAGGATTATATCAGAGTTTTCTACTTGTCATCATATTTTTCCAGTGACATCATTATAGCCTATATTGATATCATATATATATTTGTCTTGATGCATTTCTAAAATCTGCTTGAAAATTTATTTTGAAACTCTGTCATTTGTTTTGCTTTGAAAATTAATAAATTTTTTATGTTTTATTTATGCAGATTCTAGAAATCCAGGGCAGTGAAGTATTGGCCCTGAACCTTGCAATATTGAATGAGAACACAGCAGGTGATCGCTATGACAACATGAACAATGTAGATATGAAAGTTGAAGTGTCGTTAGGGCGAATCAAGGTCACGTTTCTCAACAAATATGTCAATGATTTGCTGGTGAGTGTGTAAACTTAAAAGATATATTTCTTTGTCCGGTTTTAAGTCACTCTGACACTGTCAAGGTCATATGCCAATTTTCCAGTTTTACTTCGAAAATAAAAGATAAATAAAGATTGCCCTTAAGAGTCAACTTGAAAATATTGCAGACTCAGTTAGATTTTGCTGGTTCATTCATGAACAGAAGTGGTTTTCAAGAATAATATTTGAACACACAGACTTTTTAATATTTTTAACATTTAACCTAGCGATTTCTTTACAGGGATTTCTTGACAACTTCCAAGCAGCTCAGGCAAAGATCAAGGAAGCCGGCGAGACTTTGGCCGAGTATTCCCAAGATGCCGTGCAGAACTTACAGGAGACGGCTTCAAGATTGTCCCTCTCGGTTGATATGAACGCCCCCATTATCTTTATGCCGCAGTGTTCGAAATCTTACAATGTTCTTATGGTAGATCTCGGTCATTTGTCTGTGAAGAATGCTTTTGAGATGCCGGGGAAAAGATCAGCAAATGGGGTACCAGCAGTTCTAGATAAAATGAACGTGACTTTAACAGACTTGAAAGTGTCAAGGTAAATTTATTCTTATATAATGGCTTCTTACTCTATCTGTATTGATATATAACTTGTGAATTATCTTCAGAATTGAGGTAATATATTCATAAATTGGTAAGAGAACAATACTTAAGACTGTTGTGTTTTGCTACATTTATATAAATGTTATTTTGCAAGCCTTCATCATAGTCGCAATACTCAATAAAATATTTTGTCCACACTAGATCATTTGTTATCATCAGTGCTATAGATCAGTTATGATATTTTGTCAGCACTTCAAGTCAGTTTTGATATTTTGTCTGTGCTATAGATCAGTTATGATAATTTGTCATTACTATATATCATTTGTATTATTTTGTCAGGGCTATAGTAGATGCCTCCCAGTACGTGAAGAGTGAGGTGGAGTTATTACAACCGGCCGAAATATCGGTTGGCATCTGTAGAAATATCGCTTCAAGCTGGTTCCATGACGTCCCTGATATTGACATCTCGGGAAATATCAAAGCCATTAAGGTTGGTAACTTGGAGACATTGTGTTGTATTTTTATATGCCCAAAAGACTTTGGGACATATTATGTTATACCCCCTGGCGTCCGTCCGTCTGTCTGCACTACCAAATAGGGATAGGGGGCCATCAAATTGTAAACAGAACAAAGAGAACAATAGAATTCATTACGTAGAGTAAGGAGCCATTGGCCCTCTATTAAACAAGAGAAATAACAAAAGAAATGGCCCCTTATTCCATTTCCATTTGTTAATTTGATAATGCTCTGTAAAAAGTGAAAATTAAGTTCATGATTTGAAATATTTTAATGCCTTTTTCATGTAGTAATTATCTATAATTGAATTTAATCAAACTTATCCCAAATTTAAAACGAGTTTGTATGTATGATCTGTAAAAAAATGTATGTATGATTTGTAAGAAAAATAATCATTATTTACATTCAGTACTTCAAATGTCTTAAACCAACTGATATACATATAATAACTTATAAACTAACTTATATATATAACTTCAGTTGACAATAAGTCAGGGAGATTTTACGGCTATGATGAATGTTTTGAACGAGAATTTGTCTGAGGGTCAGGATAAGACGAAACAGTTACCTGAGAAACCGGAAGAAACTACCGCTGTGTCCACAAATGTTGAAGAAACTGTCACTGCTGAAACTGCTGGTATGTACAGGGAAAAATTAACCTTAAATCTCTAAATTTCTTAAATGAACTTGTCCAGTTTTCAGTATTGGACCAGTCCATTATTGAATTTCGGGATATCAAGGTGAAATTTTTTTAACATGTATATGTTTTAGTAACACCAGCAATGTAAATTTTGTATGGTAACTCTAAGCTATACTATTCTATGAAGACCTCAGGTTTCCCTATTTGCATTATTTAAGGCTTAAGATGGCAATTGTTTAGAACCTCTGACCTTTTGTAAACTAGAAGAGTATATTCCCATATTTAGCAGAATTTAAAGTCCTCACTTGGCAGAATTTCCTCACAGTCACAGGTCAAGCTACTGGTGGGAATCAAATGTTTTTACTCTCATGAGTAGAATTGTAAAAAAACATATAATATTATGATATATAATTTGTTTGTGGTTTGTTGTTAGGTATGATATTAATTACTGTCAATATAATTATCAAATAACGTAAATGATATATGTTATATTTTCCAGTATCTACAGAGAGTACCCCTGTAGCAGTGACTAGTCAGGAGACATGGTGTAAACTGAAGTTTAATTTCTGTATTAATACACTGTCAGCAACACTTTATAATGGAGAGAGTAAACTGGTATGTATACATTATGTTTGTACTGTACTGAATATTGTTTTCTATGATACGCAGTTCTAACAACTTTTTGAAATTCTATTTTGGAACTTAATCACTTTTGAGTCCACTATCTGAAATTAACATTATGTGGCAGATCAGAGGCGAATACCTTGATTATAAGAACACAATCCCCTTTTCTTTTTTGTAAGAAATGTTTGTTATTTCTGAAAAAAAAAAATAGTCATAAAATGTCGATATAACTGATGTTCAATTTAAGTACTATTATTTAGTTATAAAAATTTTTCAAAGTTAGAAAGTTACCTTTAACAATCCTAATATTCCCTTGTAAAGTAATATGTTTCAGTTTTACATTAGTTATAATGTCAAACATTGGCAATATTTATCATTTTCAGACATCAGGTCTATACTTACATGATGACAAGAAGTGCCTCGGTCAGTTTGCACTGGAGTTGATGGGTCTAGATGGTCACATGATGACTAATAATGACATGGATGTCAAGGTCATACTGAGAGATACGATCATGGATGATAAACGTCCTCAGAAAATAGGAGGTATCACAAGGTATGTGCTCTTAGTTATGTGTTCCTCATTTCATTTCACCCATTATGTGTACCTTATTATATGTTCTGCATAATATGTTCTTCATTATACGATCCTTATTACGTGTTTCTAAATATTTGTTCTATTTGTTTTGCATTACTTGTTCCTCAACATGTGCTCCTTATAAGATATTCCTCATATGTCCCTTATTATGTGTTCCTCATTACATGTCATTTATTATGTGTTCCTCAGTACATGTCCCTTATTTTGTGTTCCTCATTACATGTCCCTTATGATGTGTTCCTCATTACATGTCACTTATTATGTGTTCCTCAATACATGTCACTTATTATGTGTTCCTTATTACATGTCCCTTATTTTGTGTTCCTCATTACATGTCCCTTATGATGTGTTCCTCATTACATGTCTCTTATTATATGTTCCTTATTACATGTCCCTCATTATATGTTCCTCAGTACATGTCCCTTATTTTGTGTTCCTCATTACATGTCCCTTATGATGTGTTCCTCATTACATGTCACTTATTATGTGTTCCTTATTACATGTCCCTCATTATATGTTCCTCAGTACATGTCCCTTATTATGTGTTCCCCATTACATGTCCCTCATTATGTGTTCCTCATTACATGTCCCTTATGATGTGTTCCTCATTACATGTCACTTATTATGTGTTCCTTATT
The DNA here is from genome assembly GCF_026571515.1 of Ruditapes philippinarum. Classification (NCBI taxonomy): domain Eukaryota; kingdom Metazoa; phylum Mollusca; class Bivalvia; order Venerida; family Veneridae; genus Ruditapes; species Ruditapes philippinarum. Next base: position 20,866 of record NW_026860784.1, on the reverse strand, counting down.
ACATGTCCCTCATTATATGTTCCTCAGTACATGTCCCTTATTATGTGTTCCCCATTACATGTCCCTCATTATGTGTTCCCCATTACATGTCCCTTATGATGTGTTCCTCATTACATGTCCCTTATTATGTGTTCCTCATTACATGTCACTTATTATGTTTTCCTCATTACATGTCACTTATTTTGTGTTCCTCATTACATGTCCAGTGTCTATTCTAGGACGCGCGATTGCGCGATTCACGCTAGTATTTAACAGATCGCGCACAATTCAAAATCATGTGCGTGAAAATCGGCGCATCTATAAAAAAAGTTAATAAAACCGTAAAACTTCAATCCCGCATTATATTTGGTTGTTTTGTTTACATTTACACGAAAACGAAGGGAGGTAACTGTAAGCTAATTATAATAATTTAGTACCGTATGGTACTGGTTTACGTGAGTTGAGGGGAAAATTAGGGAAATGTTCCGTACGCCCGGGGGACTATGTGCTAGGCCCCTGACAGTTGGGGCGAAAATTTTAAAAGGGTGTAGTAAATTTTAAATTTTCCAAGAAAAATTTGGGGGGAAAAATTTACCAGGCTTGGCAAACAAATTATACGTGAAAAGAAAAAAAAAAACTTGGGATTATTTGTAGGGCTTAACCCCCCTTTTTTAAATCCAATCGCGGGCAGTTCTGAATAATTTTTTTTTCGTTTAAAAAATTTCAGGGGGGAAAACACCCCTTCCTTCCCCCCTTCCCCCCCTTAAATAAAATTTACCCTTTTTAAAAAAATTATTTCAACCCGGGGGGGTTTAAACCCTTAAATGGGGCAAAGAAAATTTTTTAAAAATTGGGCAGTTTATATTTGGCACCAACCTTTGATTTTGGAAAATCGCCCCCTTTTTTTGAAATGGAGGGGGAAAATCTCCCCTATTTTTCAATTCCTAGAATAGACACTGCATGTCCCTTATGATGTGTTCCTCATTACATGTCCCTTATTATGTGTTCCTCATTACATGTCACTTATTATGTGTTCCTCATTACATGTCACTTATGATGTGTTCCTCATTACATGTCCCTTATGATGTGTTCCTCATTACATGTCCCTTATTATGTGTTCCTCATTACATGTCACTTATTATGTGTTCCTCATTACATGTCCCTTATTTTGTGTTCCTCATCACTTGTCCCTTATTATGTGTTCCTCATTACATGTCCCTTATGATGTGTTCCTTATTATATGTCTCTTATGATGTGTTCCTCATTACATGTCCCTTATGATGTGTTCCTCATTACATGTCCCTTATAATGTGTTCCTCATTACATGTCACTTATTATGTTTTCCTTTTTTACATGTCCCTCATGACATGTTCTTCATTACATGTTCCTTATTACATGTTCCACATTATGTGTTATGTGTTCCTTATTATATGTTCCTCATTTTATTTTCTTCATTACATTTTCCTTTTTATGTTACTCTTATTACATGTCCCTTATTATGTGTTCCTTATTGCATGTGCTTCACACTATATGTTCCTTAATACATTGTTCTTTGTATATGTTTCTATTACATGTTCCTCATTATGTGTTCTTCTTTGAATTTTCTTCATTCTATGTAGCTCATACTGTGTTTTATCATTGTGTTTAACAGTTAATGTTGACTTAATTTAGTTAATGTTGACTTAATTTGGACAAATTTTCACTATTTTTAAGTTCAATGAAATAGTCATTTTGTTTACTTTAATGTATTTAAACCATCACATGTTCTTTTATTATTTAAGTAGCCAGGTTCAACAGTCATTGTAGCTACTTAAAATGGTATAGAGTTACTAGGGTCTAATTAAATGTTAGAAAAATCTCAGTCATGTAAGTCTACTTAAATGTTCAAAACATTCTTTCATATAAATGAATAGTTCTACTGAAATATTCATACAAGTTACTGGTATATAAAATTTGTTTTCTTGTAAACAGAATGATGGAAAGAAGTAAGAAAGTGTCTACAACAGATGGGAAAGAACTCAATATGATAGATGTGTCATTTAAACAGGAGAAGAATGACAAAAATAGTAAGACATTATCTGCTAGTAATTTTGTGAATGATGTGTACGTGTGTTTTCCTGGTTGAGAGGGAGGCACTTTAAACCAATTTGCCTCCGTCACATTCACATAAACAAGGTCTCCCCCTTTTGGCTGAGGGGTTGCCTTTTATGGTTGAGACATAAGAATTGCAGCCACCGTTTATCCCTATGTGATCTTATGAGGCGACTGAATGGTTTAAATAACTGGAGTCTATGCATGTCATGGGCTCCAGCAGGTGAAGCAGTTTTGACCCCTGGTGTTGAAATAATTATATTTATCATATAATCTAAAAATATCTGCAATCTCATTGGTCCAAACACCTATCACCCTGGTCAGTATGACATTCCACGGGTGAATATCACATCATATTCAATGGCTAGCTAGTCAATAATTGTAATAATATTACACTGTTTTCAGTTGATGTACACATGAGCAGTTTGTATGTGTGTGTATGCCTGGATTTCCTGATGTCAGTAGCCGACTTCTTTGTGAAAGGTCTACCTAAACAACCCGAGGTAGAACCACCACCTGTTCCTGCCAAAGAAACACAAAAAGGTGAGTTTAATTCTTGAGATAAAATAGTTTATAGTTTTTTTTGGTAAAAAATACTGGAAAGTGAATGAAATTTGTCATTTACCCTACATGCATGGAAAACCAAACAATAAATTGTTGCTTTATACTTGGCAGCACCGATGTGGGTTCCAATCCCAAAAGGGACTTTGGATTGTTTCATGTGAGGAAGCTATCCAGCTAGCCTGAACGTCTGTGATTCTACACAGGCCCCTGTTTGTGCCTGAAATAATGCATGGAAGGGTACCTGAGGTCTTCCTCCACTTGTGAAGCTGGAAAGCTGCCATATGACCTAAACTGTGTCAGTTGATGTAAAACCTAATCAGAGTACAATCGATCAAAGTTTTCCATGTAAAATCTCCATGTTATAGGGTATATATTTGAATTTATTTATTGCCTTGGTGTTATTCAATTGTTAAATTAATACTGAATATATGTTTAAGCGATAAATTATCAAATATATTTATTGACATTTTTTATTTTAACAGCTGCTGCGGTACAACCAAAACCAGCTGAACCAGTGGCAGGTGAGATGAATATATCTGTCTCTATAGATAGACCAGAAATTATCATGATAGAAGACCAGTCTAAACAAGATACGAGTGCCCTCATGTTAGATGTAAGTTATTTAATATCTTGGTATATTAAGTGGAGTGGTGGCCTAGTGATTAAGATATCTGCTTCTCAACCCAGGGATCATTGGTTCGAGCCCTAATTTGGTCAGGACCATGTTTCTTCATATGACACCAGTACTGGTTGGTTTCAGGAAGCAGACTCAGAAGTGTTTAATATAAGTTGCAAGAACTAGTTTCCCAATCGAGCTTAAATAAAATTTGATGTTTAAGTCAAATATTTTGTTCTCTTTTGTCCTTGTCGTTTTGTTATCCTGTTTATTTTGTGCGACCAATGAAATAAAAAAGTACATATCTGATGTAAATAATAGATATATGTCCAACCCTGATGTAGAAAAATCAGTTTCTAGTTGGTCAAAACCCTTATTATAGCTTATTTATTTATCTCAAAGTTTCATTATCTTGACTTTTGTGGACGGTCCTGGCGACATCGAGATAACGGGAGTCGACTGTATCCTGTGCTTAGAGTGCCCTTAAATTTCATACCATTATATACACTAATACCCTATTCTTTTATGATGCTTTCATTCATATATTTATTTTGTTTTATTATGCTCTCATCATTTATTTACCCTGTCCCCTTTAAAAAATGAATTTCAGACAGATATATTTACAACAATTTCAGATGGAGTTAGTGTTCAGGATGAGACAGAGTCCGGAGACAATGGACATGTCAGCTGCCATTAAAAACCTCGGTATAGTCTCCTGTAAATACAACAGTAGGGGCTCCGGGGCACAGGTATATATCTTGTATATTCATGTTTAAAAAAGGAAGAAATGTTGGATCTTTGTGCTTTTGAAAATATTTTATAATTCCCAACATCTTTTTGAGATATGTTCCATGTTCAGAACAAAGAAACAAAAATTCTGTTCATAATGAAGATATTAACCCATGTCGTTGTGATATATTGCTTGTATTTGATCCTGAAACCATGTGATATGATGTTTATTTAGTTCATATTTAGACTAAGAGTTACATATATTTTCACAAATAAATATAGCCCCATTTGACTTAATATTGTTCAAATATTGACTATGTGTTAATAATGTTCTTATTCAGAAACTGACCCCATGTGACATACATGTATATTATTCAGATATTGACAACATATTGGTAATATATTTAGTTTATATTACAGGAATTGACCCATGTGACATAACATGATGATAATAATTTATTGTATTAACTGACCTTATATGACAAAATGTTACTATATATTTCTGATATTGACCCCATGTGACATAATTTAACTAAATATTTCATGTATTGACCCCATGTGACATAAATTAACTAAATATTTAATATATGACCCCATGTGTCATGTGCATTTTTTCATGTATTGACCCCATGTGATGTGTATATTTCATGTATTGACCCCATGCAACATTTGTATTTTCAGATATTGACCCCATGTGACCAAATTTAACCTAATATTTCATATATGACCATTTGTACCATGTGCATATTTCATGTAATGACTGCATGCAACATGTGTATATTTCAGATATTGACCCCATGCAACATGTGTATATTTCAGATATTGACCCATGTGATATAATGTAACTATATATTTCATATAATGATCTAATGTGACATGAGTATAATTCCGATATTGACCCCATTTAACATATGCATATTTCATGTATTGATCACATGTGTCATGTGATTATTTCAGATATTGACCCCATGTGACATATCATTCTACAGTAAGACACCTAAGGATCAGGGAGCGCATATGGATGTTTCAACTACAGATTTAATCCTGAACATTTCCCCAGCTACCATCAAAACAATGTCCGCTATAGCAGCTGGCCTATCTAAACAAGAAGTATGATTTTGTTATTATTTGCTTAGAATAGCTCTTAAATTATGTAAAAATAAAAAGGTTTTGCACTTTGTATATAAGCATCAGCTAATAAATTTACCTACTTAGTTTGTTCTATTTTACCCAGAATAGTTCTTAAATTATGGAAAATAACCAAAAAAATCCAAATATTTGCTCTTAGCTACTGCATTTACTCATATATAAGACTCAGAGCATGTATAAGTCGGGGGTCTAATTTTTACATAAGAATTGGCTGTTTTCTGCTTATCATGGGATAATGAAATCTTGTACTAGATGGTATTGCAATGACAACAGTGAATGTGAATTTTGAGTTTTGAATCCTAAGATTCATATTTCCAAAAAACTCTTAGGACAGAAGTCTTTGCTTGAATAATTAAATGCAAATATAAACAGGTAAAAATATTCTTAGATATATATATAATGTTCTGTAGGAGGAAGGGGAAGAGGAAGAGAAAATGCCTGGGGATATCTGGCAGATTAAGAAAATATCCGACTGTGATTTCTGGTTCCTAAAATCAGGTAAGTTTCTTTTTGATTTGGTTTATAGAAACTTGATAGATAGATATGCCTGATGTCAGATATTTCTTCAAACCTTATGTAAGTTTGAACATCATATTGTATTTTTAGCAAATTCTTTGAATAATTATAATTATGTGAATGAAAAAGACTGTAAAAAGTGCTTAAAATCACCAAAACCTAGTGTGTGAAACAAATACATTTTTGAATTTCGTCTAGAATACTGTGAACATTTAGTTCTTTCTAGTTCATTTCATAGTGTTAATTTTCTGCATGGAACTTTATGTTTTATTCATTTATTTTCTTTTTTTGTAGCATGTTCATTTAATTAAATTTATTTTGAGCTACAACTCAAATATTTTTGCAAGCTTGTGTAATTTTCAAAGTGATGTTGTCATAATAATAATTGTTGTATTGATGTTGTTAAATGCATATACTGTACTCTCTTAGCCAGAAATTGTAAAACCTAAATACCAGTACATATATGTGATACTAATATATCTATTCAGCTAGCAGACGGAAGGTTGGTGGATTTACTGAGGTGCCAGCTATTGCCTAAACAAATGCATTAACATTCTTACAAGACCTACTTTATGGGGTTATTACTTCCATCTTTTGTTTCTCATAATGTCCCTTCACTAAGAGCCAAAACAAAACCTTTTCCTATAAAGCTGGGAAAATGTCACCTGACCTTAAAGGCACTCCACTGAGGTCAGAAAGCCGAAAGTTGGGGCGATTCTTAGTCTGCTTTGAGTGAAAAGCCATGCAAAGCTTTTAATTTTTTGGTTATTTTGTACAATAAAAAGAATGATTCTGGAAAAACAGAGTGAGGGAATGATCTGAATTTTTGCACATAAATTATTTGTCTTTATCAACATTAAGTAGTACACAAATCTCTGAAAAATATTTCCAACCCTCTCATGTCAATTAACCTCAGTGGAGTCCCTTAAATAGTGTTGTAATAAATTGCATGTAAAGAAAAAACACCAACACAGATGACAAGTTATTAAGATATGATTATGTATATGTACTATATGATATTTATAGCTGATGACACAGACAATCGTAAGTGTAATGGAAGACGGACAAAACCCCACCAGTTAAAACCCCACCACTCAAAATTTTATAGAGTGGACAAAACCCCACCACTTAATTTTATAGAGTGGACAAAACCCCACCACTAAATTTCATTGAGTGGACAAAACCCCACCACTTATTGGGCAAGATTTGATCAATTATAATATATAATTATAATATACACATATTTTTCACATTTTATTTTTTAATTTCAATATAACATTTGTGTAATATAAGAATGAACAATTTTATTAACAATGCATGTACATCTTGCATGTGCAATATGCAAAAAAGGTGTTACAAACTGTACACAAAAAACTTAATCCTAATCCCTGAAGAACAGAACAGATTATTTATTGATGTTTTGATTGCAAAAAAGGTGTTACAAACTGTAACTCCTTATTGATGAGTTGTTCACACATTATTTAGAGTTTCTGCTGATGCACACTTGTTTGTTTTTTAACATGTTTACAAGAAAGTGTAGTCCACTCTATAAAACTGATGTGGTGGGGTTTTGTCCACTCTGTAAAATTTAGTGGTGGGGTTTTGTCCACTCTATGAAATGTAGTGGTTGGGTTTTGTCCACTCTATAAAATTTTGAGTGGTGGGGTTTTAACTGGTGGGGTTTTGTCCTACATTCAAGTGTAACATGTAGAAATATAGACCGACAGGAACACATATAGCACAGCTTCAAATTAACATTACCGTATTTCTGATAATTATTGCGCTTAATTATTGCCCTATTAAACACCCCCTTTGTCTTGAATTCTTTGTGCTTTTTTGAGTCTGTACATGAGGGATAATGAATAAGTGCAACATCCCTCATGCCCCCTAGCACCGGCTTGAGCGGTACTCAATTCTACACACTTAATAGTGATGGCATCAATAATCCCGAAGGACCAGAAAAATATAACAATACTGAAAAGTCATGCTTGGTTTGCTTTATATGCTAGATCATTTATCAAACATGTATTAGCCTGATTTTAGAAGATTAAAATGCTTTTATTTTTAGGTGAAGGAAACATATTCACTACTTTAAATAGATAGTCAAACATAAAAATAGGGTCTTACAAATGTTTGTCTTTAATTATTACCTATTAAGAAAAAAATGGTGATATTTTAGATCTTTTTTGGTTTGGAACGTCAAATTTATTTCTGCTTAATATTCCATAATTCTAAAGTAATGATATTATAATGTTATATACTAACTGTACATGTTCAGTACTATAATTATTTCTGTTTAAGATAAATATACATACAGGTATGTTTACAAAAATCCACATAAATCTAGTCATAATTAAAAGGTTATAAAAGGTTATAAATACTTTGTCAAAAATAAATAAATTTTTCTGTTTATCATTAATATTTCATTGTTTCAAAGACAAGAATACATGTATAATAACTTATTAGTTTAATTAAAAATGTTAATCTATAAAAAGCAATTATTATTCTTATAAGATGTACCAGGAAATAGCAATGAGTATTTGAATAACAGTAAGGAAATAAGTCATTCACAAATGGTTTCATTATTCCCTAACTTGAGTTGAGGAAGAAGTCACTTAACCAAAGTATGAGTTATGTCATGTATTTTTCAATGAGATAATAAATACTAAATAGGATTACAATGACTTACTATCTAATTAGATTGAAATAGAAAAAATACATGTTTTCTTCAGTTGTTATAAATCTAATAATAAATATGTCTCTGTCACCAATTTTAAGTGTAGTTCTTCTAAATCTGAAGTTTCCTTAAAAAAAAAAAAAGATGGACCACCTGTGTTCAGAAAGGACCACCTGAATTTGGATCCAGTGGTCCGGCATACCACCTGCTGAAAAAGTTTGTGTCAAGACCTGATAAACATATCAAATTCAGACGAAAAACATGCATTTTGTCACTGAAGGAAGCATTTAAAGGCTTAAATCAAGGCTAAGATAAGAATGTAAAAGAGAAAACAGACAGATAGTTCTTAATGTTACATTACCATATATAAAGTGCCTTTTCAATTCCTACCTTCGTGGTCCGGTCCGTATGTTGGATAAAAATCTCGTAAAGTAAAATAACAATCACAGAATACAGTAACATGCAAAGTAACGCAAAAGTGCGTGGCTTTAGGCCACAAAGTCCTCATACGTGTCATTGACCTTTTTACTGCTCCATTTTTAACAATTATTAAAATTAACTATTAATATATCTTGAATAAAAAAATGAAAATTGTATGACCTTGTTTTAGTATATTCTGTTATAAAAAATTTCATAGGACAAACAGATAAAAAAAAACCAACACAAATTTAAATATCAAAACATGATTTGCTTTATTAGCTTTGTCAGTTATAATTTCATGAAACTCCTTTAAATTTAAATGTAAAAGAAATGTTTACACCATCCTTTTTTAATTTATAAAATTTTTACATCATCAATATTATAACTAGTTGATATGGTGAAAAATAGTTTTAAGTGTAATTGTCCACTTGTAGAATTAGTGTTTCTGCTGCAAAAGTTATTTTTGAAATTGGGGGGAGGGGGGTTGTATTAGGGGAGTGCCATTTAATTTATTTAATTTTACAATAGCAGCATTACATTTCGGTACATTTTTTTTCTGTTTATGTACAATATTCATGTGTGTCGAAAAAGAGGTCCCCTCTCGAAAAGATAATTGATACAGTACAATTTTAATGTTTCTTAAATATAGCTTAAATTTATACACATGTAGGTAGAATATTAGTAATGCTTGTTTTGCTTGATATATTAGATCATTTATTGTATTAGCTTGGTTTGACTCGAAGAAATACTAAATGTTATACTATAAATTTGCTCATATCTTTGTTGTATTTGTTTTTATTTTGCGTTATTAGATGTTAAGTTTGAATGATAACTTTTTTGTTTGTCAGTTATCTTTCTTTAGTAGCTGTTTTATTTTGAATGATAACTCTTTTTTGTGTCAGTTATCCTTTTTGTTAAAATGTTATTATAAATAATCATAGATGGATTTTGTTTGTTTGTTTTATTTTTTACAGTGTTTTAATTTGGTATATTTCAGTTGCATCAGAACCGCTAGATTTGGGCACAGCAGTTGATGAAGTTTTAGAAGAAAGGGGGGAACAGGTAATATATAATTGAGACGCGCCATGACAAAACCAACATAATGTGTTTGCGACCAGCATGGATCCAGACCAGCCTGCACATCCGCTAAGTCTGATCAGTATCTATGCTGTTCGCTTACAAGCCGTATTACAAGTAGTGAAACTGAAATCAAACAGCATGGATTCTGATCAGACTGCACGAATGCTCAGGCAGATCTCCATTTTGGTCGCAAATGCATTATGTTGGTTTTGTCATGGCGCGGCTCAATTATGTCTAAAATATATTTATATTTTAGTTTCAAAAATTTAAAGGAACTCCACTGAGGTTCAAAGGCCTAAAAACATGAAATTTGAAAATCTAACAAATGTCAAGAGATGCACTTAAAATGGAAAACTCTGCAGAATAACAGAAATCATAATACTTACCCTGATTTGAGTGATGAATGTGTTGCAACGTTTTTCATTTTTGGGTCATTTTGTTCAATCAAAATGATTAATCTAAAAAAAAAGTGGTGAGTGAATGTCCGAAATATTTGCACACAAGTTATTGGTCCTGACCTTCATCAAATGGTACACAAATCTCGGAAAAAAATATTTTCAGTTCCATAATGTCAGAAAACCTCAGTGGAGTCCCTTTAAAATTTAGTTTGACAATTTGTGGGATATATTTTAAGCACAGTTGTAAAACTGATATGTCTGTATATACTTATAATGTGTCTATAGATGGTAAAACATTATATTACTTTCTGGTCTTTTTATGGTTTGTTTAATGAATGGGAAATTTAATTGTTTAAAGTGGATTGGTCTACAATAGGCACATTTTTCATAAGTATTTCAAAAAATGATAAAAACCATAGAAATGACGTGTATGATTTGGATATTACTAGGAAATTATTACTAGGGAAAAAAATTCTTCTGTGGTTTGTTGCTATACATGTATATTATACCATTTTTTTTCCTTCTTTGTCTATATAAGTGACAAAATCACGTGGAGTGTTAGAATATACTATATTACTATCAATATAATTGTTTTTTGTATTACAAACTTTTAATTATAGACCAATTTACTTTAAAGAAAGTGTCAAAATCTGGTGGCGAATAAGTGGCAATTAAAACCGGACTTTTGCTAGCCATAGATCTCGTTTAATCGCCACTAGCAAAGAACGGTTAAAAGACGTTTTTCAAAGTTTTCATATTGACATATAGGCAAAATTAAAACTGTTCCATAGAATTTGTTTAAACTTGCCTTCCAGATTTGTATCTATTTTAAAGAAATTTGAAAAATGGATCAAATAAGTGAAAATATTGTCCAGTTTCATCTGTATTATGAATTTTTATACATTTCTTAAACAATTTCTTTGTATTGTGAGTTTTCTGACTTTAATCTTTCTCTCTATATTTTTACAGTCCTATAAAGAAAAGGTATACAGATTGTTCTCTATGTTTCCATCATGCATTACACCATACAGATTGCTTCTCCCCCCCATATACTAATATTCCATTACATGTAACATACTAGGAAGAATCCCCCTATGTTTGTCTGAAAATTTAATGTCCAGCCAGTATACAGATCGTATTTATAAGATTTATAACTCTTTTACTGTTTGTAAGAATTCTGCAATCTTATGAGGGGTGTCTATTTGGCTTCAAACCATTTGTCCCTCACTGCTGTGGGTATGAATCCCACCAAGGACTTTGGATTCTTTCATGTAAGGAAGCTGTCCTGCTAGCTTATGGAACATCCTTGGTTCTACATATTAATGCTTGTTTGTGCCTTAAAGAATGCACTTGAGGTCTTCCTCCACCAGTAAAGCTATACAGTCTTCATGTGACCTTCACAATGTCATTGTGACTTTAAAACACAATCAAAAACTGTGCAAGAAGTTGATTGTTTTTGTAATAACTGTCTGGACTTTTGTCTCGGAATTCTATGTGTATATCTCCACACACTGCCAGTACTATATGCCATCAAAACTGTGCAAAAAGTTTATAATGTTTTTAGCTCACCTGTCACAAAGTGACAGGGTGAGCTTTAGTGATCGCTTTTCGTCCGGCGTCCGGCCGTCCATCTGTCGTCCATCCGTCCGTCGTCCGTAAACTTTTACTTTAAATGACATCACCTCATAAACCACTAAGCCAATTTTATCCAAACTTCACAGGAATGTTCCTTTGGTGGTCACCTTTTAAAATTATTCAAAGAATTTAATTCCATGCAGAACTCTAGTTGCCATGGCAACCGAAAGAAAAAACTTTAAATATCTTTTTTAAAAAACCATAAGAGCTAGAGCTTAGATATTTGGCATGAAACATCTTCTAGTGAGTGTCTACCAAGTTTGTTCAAATAAAAGCCTTGGGGTCAAAATTGGCCCCGCCCCGGGGGGTCATTTATTTTCCCTATATGCATATAGTAAAAACTTAAAAAATCTTCTTTTAAAGAACCCAAAGAGCTAAAGCTAAGATATTTAGCATGAAACATGTTCTAATGGGTGTCTACCAAAGTTTGTTCAAATAAAAGCCCTGGGGTCAAAATTGGCCCCACCCCGGGGGGTCATTGATTTTCCCTATATGCATATAGTAAAAACTTAAAAAATCTTCTTTTAAAGAACTAAAACTGCTATGGCTAAGATATTGAGCATCAAACATGTTCTAATAGGTGTCTACCAAGTTTGTTCAAATAAAATCCCTTGTGTCAAAATTGGCCCCGCCCCGGGGGGTCATTGATTTTCCCTATATGCATATAGTAAAAACTTAAAAATTCTTCTTTTAAAAAACCAAAAGAGTTACAGCTAAGATATTTAGCATGAAACATGTTCTAATAAGTGTTTACCAAGTTTGTTCAAATAATAGCCCTGGGGTCAAAAATTGGCCCCGCCCCGGGGGGTCATTGATTTTCCCAATATGCATATAGTAAAAACTTAAAAAATCTTCTTTTAAAGAACCCAAAGAGCTAAAGCTAAGATATTTAGCATGAAACATGTTCTAATGGATGTCTACCAAGTTTGTTCAAATAAAAGCCCTGGGGTCAAAATTGGCCCCACCCCGGGGGGTCATTGATTTTCCCTATATGCATATAGTAAAAACTTAAAAAATCTTCTTTTAAAGAACTAAAACTGCTATGGCTAAGATATTGAGCATCAAACATGTTCTTATAGGTGTCTACCAAGTTTGTTCAAATAAAAGCCCTTGTGTCAAAATTGGCCCCGCCCCAGGGGGTCATTGATTTTCCCTATATGCATATAGTAAAAACTTAAAAATTCTTCTTTTAAAGAACCAAAAGAGTTAGAGCTAAGATATTTAGCATGAAACATGTTCTAATAAGTGTTTACCAAGTTTGTTCAAATAATAGCCCTGGGGTCAAAAATTGGCCCCGCCCCGGGGGGTCATTGATTTTCCCTAAATGCATATAGTAAAAACTTAAAAAATCTTCTTTTAAAGAAATCAAAGAGCTATGGCTAAGATATTTAGCATGAAACATGTTTTAATAGGTGTCTACCAAGTTTGTTCAAATAAAAGCCCTGGGGTCAAAATTGGCACCGCCATGGGGGTCATTGATTTTCCTTATATGTGTATAGCAAAAACTTAAAAAATCTTCTTTGAAAAACCCCAAATAGCTAGAGTTAAGATATTAAGCATGAAACATCTTTTAGTGAGTGTCTACAAAGTTTGTTCAAATAAAAGACCTGTGGTCAAAATTGGCCCCGTCCCGGGGGTCATTGATTTTCTTTATATGTGTAAAGCAAAAACTTAAAATCTTCTTTGAAAAAACCCAAAGAGCAAGAGTTTAGATATTAAGCATGAAACATCTTCTAGTAAGTGTCTACAAAGTTTGTTCAAATAAAAGCCCTGGGGTCAAAACTGGCCCGGCCCCAGGGGTGTCATTGTTTTTAACTACATGTGTATAGTAAAAACTTAAAAAAAATCTTCTTTTAAAAAGCCCAATGAGCTAGAGCTTAGATGTTTAGCATGAAACATCTTCTTATGGGTGTCTACCAAGTTTGTGCAAATAAAAGCCCTTGGGTTAAATTGGCCCTGCAACGATGGGTGGTTGGGGGGGGATGCTATATACAGGTGAGCGACCTCAGGGCCATCATGGCCCTCTTGTTTTTCTGTGCCTGGGAAGTACTTTCAATTTTGTCTCATAATTTTACATGCATATCTCATAATATTGCCAGAAGAACTGTTCAAGCTTTCAGCACTGTACAAGAAAAAATGGTTTGTTACACTTAAAAGTAAGATTTCCATATTAACACATTTGTCCAAAGTACATAGGTGAAATACTTATTGGGTCTCCATTGAAAGTGGTTCATTGTGCATAGATGGAAATACTTTTTGGGTCTCCATTGAAAGTGGTTCATTGTATAAAATTAAAAAAAATTATTAATCTTTACTGTGTGTAAGAATTGTGCTAGCTTTTGATAGGTATATGTGGCTGTTGGGTTAAGGTTGTTGACTTCAAACCACTTGCTCTCCAAAATCCCGCTAGAGGCTTTGTTTTCATTCATGTGTGAAAGCTATCCTGCAAGCATACAGAATGTTGGTGGTTCTACTGAAGTGCCCATTTGTGACTGAAATAAGGAACGTAAGGCACCTGAGGTCTTACTCCTCTATATGACCTCTACAGTGTAACTGCAACATAAAACCCAATAAAAAAAATAAGCTAGGTTACAGAACGATGGTGGCTTTACTTGTGTGCCACCTTTTGTCTGAAAGAATGGTTCCTCAAGTTTTCCTCCACCAATTAAGCTGGAAAATGATTAAGATCAAAGTCTTCAAGACATTTTATTCCCCACTTCTTTGTTTTAATGTCCTGGCATTGGCTTTGAATGCTTTCTTTTGAGCTAGGTATTCAGGTAGCATTTGGTTTAAATCTTAAGGTTCTAGCCAAAGCGCATGCTTGTTCCTAAAATAATTTAATACAAGCTTGGCACCAGGCCACTCCCTCAAACCAGGAAAATGTTGGAAAGGTGTCATGTGACCTTTAAAGTGCCTATGAGGGTTGACATGTGACCTTCACAGTGCCAATGTCATGTGACCTTCACAGTGCCAATGGCATTTGACCTTCACAGTGCCAATGTCATGTGACCTTCACAGTGCCAATGTCATGTGACCTTCACAGTGCCAATGTCATGTGACCTTCACAGTGCCAATGGCATGCAAAACTTCAAAAAAAAATAAAATGGAACCATAAAAAATATTTCTGCAATGATTGCCTTTAACAATTCAGTTGATTAACTTGATCTTAATCTGCCACCACTTACACTATATTTTAAAAAAATTATTGGAACTGGTTTTCTTTGCATTGTCTCGCAAACTTATTTACTTAAGTGAAAATGGCTTAGACATAAAGTTACCTATTATCCAAATGTGGCGTCTATTAATGTAGACGTATGTTTGGTCCATTTACGTCCTTTCCTTTATGTATTAACTGATGAAGCTAATGAAGTGAAACTTGTATTGATATTTAAAATTATGTTGGTATTTATCTATTTGTCCTAATTAATATTACTCAGACATAAGATTACCCTCCCTGTAACAGTTTACTGTGTTTAATGAGATCCCCTCAGTCCTGTTTCCCTCTATTTCTCATGAATTTTTAACAAAAGACACTTCCTGATGTTACGTCTGCTCAGTGCTGCTATGTCTGCTGTTACATTGGGTGTTACGCTAGCTGTTATTTAAGTCTGCTGTAGATGTTGAAGAACGAACTTTAATATTTCTTTATTTAGATCACACTTTAAAGAAATCAACACAGTAATAACAATCAGTCACTTTAATTTTCTTTTCTTATTAGTGAAAGCACTGTATACTTAGATTAAAGAAAAATGCAGTTTTTGGACCAAAAAAACAACAATGTTTTTGATATGAATTTTTAAGCATTCTACTGTAAATTTACTTCACTTAACCTGTTGACTTTGAATAATGAATTTGCCTTGATTCCAATTTGGAACAGTCCATTCAAAGTTTCAGGGATTTCAATATCAAAATACAAAAATTGAACTACATGTATCAACAGTATATAGAGCCTGATCAGACTCCCATAGATTTACAGCTAGGTAACAAAGTCTAATCACTTTTTTGTTATAGCAGGTTAAAGGTCAAGGATAAAAGGTCAAGGACAAAAGGTCAAGAACAAAAGGTCAAGAACATACCCTTTACAATGGGAATAATTATATCATACAACATGGTACCCCTGTTTAAAACAATAACATACACTCTTGACACTGTAACTTTAAAACAATTCCATTTCAACACAAATCTTGAGAAAAATAAAAGATTTAACCCAGTTACCTCCCTTGTGCAGATTGCTCTTTGTTCTATATTTAGCATTTATGGTCATTTTTCTGTTTTTGAATGAGATAACTTTTTTATGTTGGAGAATGTAGAAAATATTTTTATTTGAGTTTGTTATTATGTATTATAGGTGTAAACATGTGTTAAACACATGTATATAGTTTTATGTTCTAAAAATAGTAACATAGTATGATATACATATACATAGTTTTATGTTCTATAAATAGTAACATAATCTGTTATGACTAAGTTTGAGTTGATGCATGAATTAAAGGCGCATTAAGACTTAGAAATGAATATTTTTTTCTTCCCATAGAAAGTGCAAACATTTATTTTATTGTGTTGTGACATTGGATTTAGAACATGTACAGTCATGTGAACTCTCCCACTTTCAGCGGGAGACTCCCACTTTCAGCAGCCATATATTTTCAAAGATTTTTCTTAAAATAAGGGTTTTTTTTCCACAAATTAAAGAAATCTCTCTATTTTTTGATGTCAGAACTTCCTTCTTTGTTTATTACAAATTTTAGAATCTCCCTCTTTTTGAAGAATAATCTCCCACTTTATAATCGAAAAAAAGTTCACATGTATGCATGATGTAAGATTCTTAACATCTGAAAAACAGCACTGAATGTGAAATAGTCTGTGATATTAGAAGCAAAATGTAAACAATCTGGTATTTTGACTCCTATACAAAATACATTAATCACTATATCTTTACTAATTGCCAAAACACAAAAGAAGCAAAAGATGGCTTTGCTAATTATGGCCAATGAATAACTTTTTAAAAAAAAGAAAAAAAAAGAAACAGGATAGAAAAAATATCAAGCTTTTGAAAAAAGAAAAAAAAAATGTTTGCATTTTTTAGCCTTAAAGGAATAAGAATGGATGGATTGATGTCTGTCTAATATAAATATTCATCATTTAAAAAGAGGAACCATGACTGTTTCCCTATTGACATCAACCCTATAAAAGAGAAATTCGTGTTTAAAGACACTATTTTTTACTTGAGAAATAAGTTCATGGGCGCCGCGATTTTGGCGTTCTGTCATTCTCGCGAGACAGACGAGACCGAGATTGTGACGTGTAATACCCACTTCCGGTATAGTTGTACACGCTGGTACAACTGAAATATATCTTGATGAAGAACTTATTAATTTAATTGCGTACATTATATATTATTTATGAAAACATCATATGGAACTGAATTGCTTTAATTAATTAATTGAAGACGCCGCGACATTAATTATCATTTGCCCGATACTCAAGCTTGCTGATGATCCCACCACATGATTTAAGCAATGACTGCTTAATTTTCAAAGATAAACCATCAATTTACTTTGGGTACTATGAGAAACTTCTTCAAATTGACGATATATCCTTTTATTTTGTACTTAATTTTCGCTAGACAAGCTGTCCATATAGGGTACATCGCCGGTCATATATCTTTTTTCAAGTAAAATATCAACTAAATCCAATATGCTGAGGACGCGATTTTCCGCCATTGACGCTAAAAATGAGAAAGGCGCAGGAAAATCGGCAGCCAGACTTATATCGTATGAAAACAAAACTGTCCGTAAAGTTATTTAGGCACCCAGTCAAAACTGGTACCAACAGCAACAGGTTGCCCATTCCCCTACAATTACGCATATTCTCGGGTTTATCCAGTTCCCCAAAGCTTTTTTTCCACGTTATCTACTTACCAAATTCCTTTCCCCGACAGATACGCATTTCTTCTACCGTAAATTTAATCCAATAAAACAAAAAATCATAAATTTACTTAATATTTAAAATGATTATTGGGAACTGAAAAAAATGTGTTGCTATTTTATGACGTGCTGTAATTTACTACAGTACAATTTGACAGGTGTGGAACCAAATTCCCTCTAAGGTCATTCAGTTCACTGATGAAGCGTAAAAAAATAGATGTCTATTAAATTTTCGTCATTAGAATATTTGACAAGGGTGATTAACCAATTAGGGCAACATTGTGCATGATCAAAAGGTCTGTCGGCACAGAGGCATACAAGGAGCAATAAAAATCGTCAGTACACAGTGTGACAGGAGCATTTGGTGCAAATTAGGAACAATTAAAATGGACAATGCGCAGTATTAGACATAAGTAGTAAGAACCAGCAATTGTGTGAATAAATTATGCAAATTAGATTTTTTGAGCAGCCAATAAAAATGATTTGCCTGCAGTTAATATTAGGCTACGATTACGATGCGCAGCATCATACGTTGACAGACATGTTAACAATTTACTTTTCAAAACAGTTGCTGATATTTTTGAAATGTGTACATCAATTATAACATATGTTCACACCTTTAAATTTGAAAGTCAGAATCAAACTGCAAAAAATTAATTATATGTACTATTAAGAACACGTTTTAGTAGGGTTTTTATAATGGAAGTGGCTAGCGTACGGGCCCGTACGGCTAGCCAAAAGTTTTAGCCGTATGTGAGTCACGTACGACTAGCAAGGACAAGCTGTATTGGCTAGCCGTACGGCACTTTTCAAAATTTTATGGAAGTCGAAAATGCATATGTTATTTTATGACTTTAAGCGAGGATTTTAACCAAGAAACAGCATTAATTGTCTTTGGATGTTAACTTTTTAGAGATTAATCGCCTTGATCGCTATATATATCGATCTTTGTCATCGCAAGATGTCGAGAAAAAAAATAGCCTTTGCTTGCATTTACACCAATTGAAATAGTTTACAAGTTTACAAAATTTTGATAATAATCCTTTTTTGTTTCATTAAGTTTAATTTTCGACACCTTTTATATGAAAAAAAAAACAACAAACACTGAAAATGATTGTTGTTAGGCTCTTGATAATTGCGACAATTACCGACGGTACTGTATAGAAGTTTGTCCATCAAGGAAAGTTTGCATGTTCCGTGAAAGGCATTCTAAAATTCTATTGTCAGTCCCTGGATAGGTTTTTAATCAAGGCTAATTAATTGATTGACTGTGCTTTTATGTTCGATATTTATCTACTGTTTTGAAAATTATATAATTATTTTTGCATTTCACCCTTTTTTTTTCATTCAATGTTCTTTTTATTTATTTATTCCACTCCAATCATTTTTTATTCGATCCATGTGCTTAAAATTAACAAAAATGATTTAATAATTCATACAAATAAAACAACAAATGATAAGCATGAAAATCAACAATTTTATAACGTTTGACTTCCATATAATTTTGAAAAGTGCCGTACGGCTAGACAATACGTACAGTGCGTCCTGGCTAGTCGTTCGTGACTCACGTACGGCTAGAACTTTTGGCTAGCCGTACGTTTCTTTATTTTTCATTTTTTTTTTTTTTTGATATTGTTACGTATTTTGAACCATAAAAAATTTCCTCTACACCTCCTGTGAAAATTAAATTGTCTGGTCATTAATTAATATTTCCTTACGATTCAACTAGATTTATCATGAATCTAAAGATGTGGGGAAATGACATCACGCGCCCCGAAGGATTTTTTTAAGGCCAAAAAAACAAAAACAGGGCCCCGGCTTACGTTTTGAAAAAACGGTAAATTTACGATTTAAATTTTGTTTTTTCTTTCGTTTAATTTTATTTTTTGGCGGCAAAAATTTTTGCAGACTTTAATTTATAGTTTTTCTTTTTCTAAAATCAATTTTTTATTCAAAACCTTTTTTTCCCTTTTAAAAGGGGTTTTAAAAATAGGGATGTCTATGTTTAAAAACTTAATATTTTGTCTTTTCCCTAAAATCTTTTGTTATAAACAAAATTTTTAAATCTGGAAAATGAAGGTTATTTAATTACATTTTATTATAAAATGGAAACTGTTATAAAATATAATTTGTCCCAGTAAAAAAGGGTTTTTTGGTAAAAACATGGGTATTTTTGGGTTTAAAAACTTGAAGGTAATATAAACAACTTTGATGGTTATTTAAAAACTGTTTTTAAAATGTTTAAATTGAAAATATTTGGTATGTTAAAAGAAAAAAGGGTTTAAAATTTGCAAACATGATTTTGGATGTTCCCAATGAATTTCTGGGGCCCCATGAAAATGAATGATTAATGTTTTTAAACTCACCTTCATTTTTGTAAAAGGGTAAAGGTTTTTGGGGATCGTTTTTGCCCGTCCGTCACCCTTTAAACTTTTTACTTTAAATGACTTTCTCCTCAAAAACCCAACTAACCCAATTTCATCCAATTCCCCGGGAAAATTTTCCCTTTTTGGTTTGGTCACCCTTTAAAAAATTTTTCAAAAAATTTAAATTCCATCCCAGAACTTCTGGTTGCCAGGGAAACCCAAAAAAAGAAAAAAATTTAATTTTTCTTAAAAAAAACCCAAAGGAGCTAGAGTTTAATATTTGTGGCATGAAACATCTTCCTAGTGAGTGTCTACCAAGTTTGTTCAAATAAAAGCCCTGGGGTCAAAATTGGCCCCGCCCAAGGGGGTCATTGATTTCCCTGTATGTATATAGTAAAAACTTAAAAAATCTTCTTTAAAAGAACCCAAAGAGCTAGAGCTAAGATATTTAGCATGAAACATCTTCTAATGGGTGTCTACAAAGATTGTTCAAATAAAAGCCCTCGGGTCAAAACTGGCCCTGCCCCAGGGGTGTCATTGTTTTTTTAAATATATGTGTAAAGAAAAAACTTAAAAATCTTCTTTAAAAAAAACACAACGAGCTAGACCTTAGATGTTATGCATGAAACATCTTCTAATGGGTGTCTACAAAGTTTGTTCAAATAAAAGCCCTAGGGTTTAAACTGGCCCCGCTCCGTGGGGCCTATATACAGGGATAT
>NW_026860783.1:0-25214 GCF_026571515.1 Ruditapes philippinarum | reverse complement strand
GGTTCGAGGAATTATACTACGAGGGCGAAGCCCGAGTGATATAATGATACGCATCCAAACGACAAACAATGATGTTATCAAACGATAAAGTCACTTATTTGAATAAATTATTTCGATTCTAACACGACATCAACAAATAAATACTGCCGTACCTAATATTAAGCTAAATTGCGCTTGAATTGTTTCCGTGCTTATTTTCATTGCGTTGCATTTTTAGTGGTTAAGTCACGTGCATAATGATAACGTCGCATGTCTAAATATAGAACGTCAACAGTGATTTTATTGCATATTCTTACATCCCTGATGATTTTGTCACTATAGACAAAGAAGAAATCAAAGTGCTGAAGGCACTGCAGTTGGGACGAATAACCATTTTTTACTATTTCGGGGCTGATAATTCAATGAGTGAAGGGTGTTGCCGGTTGATAAATATAAAGTGCACAAATCAGTAACTGAACAGTAAATGAGCCGTTATTGGCCCTTTTAGACAAAAGCACCAAGTGAAATAAGAGCTACCAGAGGAAACTGCAAGCTTAACTTTTTTAACACATGCCATAATAAAGGGAGACAAAGCTATGAAAAAACAACATATGTTTGTGAAACATGTATGCCCCCTATCAGCAGCCAATTAGTCATGTGATCAGGTTATTATGCACAACTTCTGGCCCAGTGAACAAAATATGACACAAACCCCTTGACACCAAAATCAATAGGGGTCATCTACTGGTCATGAACAATCACCATACTAAGTTTGAAGTTCTTAGGCCTAAGCGTTCTTTAGTTATTGATTGGACACCGTTTTTCCTTACAAGGCCAATGTGACCTTGACCTTTGACCCAAAAATCAATAGGGGTCGTCTGCTGGTCATGACCAATCACCATACCAAGTTTAAGTTTGAAGTTCCTAGGCCAAAGCATTCTTTAGTTATTGATCGGAAACCGTTTTTACTAACAAGGTCAATGTTACCTTGAACTTTGACCCCAAAGTCAATAGGTGCCAGCTGCTGGTCATGACCGATCACCATACCAAGTTTTAAGTTCCTAGGCCTAAGCGTTCTTTAGTTATTGATTGGACACCGCTTTTACTTACAAGGTTAATGTGACCTTGACCTTTAACCCCTTGACCCCAAAATCAATAGGGGTCATTTGCTGGTCATGACCAATCACCATACCAAGTTTTAAGTTCCTAGGCCTAAGCGTTCTTTAGTTATTGATTGGACACCGTTTTTACTTACAAGGTCAATGTGACCTTGACCTTTGACCCCTTGACTCCAAAATCAATAGGGGTCATCTGCTGGTCATGACCAATCACCATACCAAGTTTGAATGTCCTAGGCTTAAGCATTCTTTAGTTATTGATAGGAAACCGTTTTTACTAACAACGTCAATGTGACCTTGATCTTTGATCCCTTGACCCCAAAATCAATAGGGGTCATCTGCTTGTCATGACCAATTACCATACTAAGTTTGAAGTTCAAAGGCCTAAGTGTTCTTTAGTTATTGATCGAAAACCGGTTTACTTATAAGGTCAATGTGACCTTGGCCTTTGACCCCTTGATCCCAAAATCAATAGGGGTCATCTGCTGGTCATGACAAATCACACCAAGTTTGAAGTTCTTAGGCCAACGCGATCTTTAGTTATTGATCGGAAACCTTTTTGTATCTGGACCGACAGACCAACAGACAAATGCAAAGCAATCTTCTTTGAAGTTTGGGAATAATAATCAATTGTGATATAAATATATTAAATTTTCTGTATCAGTATCAAGAAAACACTCAAATGGTCAATATTTTTGCATCACATTATATGAATGTGGCCATGTCGTTAGAACTTATGACGACTTTAGTGTTCACTGCACTTCTCATGCTAATCTCTTTCACTGTATGAAGTTTCAATCAAATTCCTTCAATATTTTAATCCTCTCTCTGAACATTCAAAAACTAAGTAATGTAGAATTTTGGTTATTTGACACAGCACTTCTGCTCACTAGTTTCTACAACTGTATTTAGTTTGAGTGAGATATCATTGAAAAGATTTACTCCAGACAACCAATATTTTAAATGTTGATGTATTATAAGAGATGATAATTGTAAAATTAAGCTAGGAAGAATTATGGTTCTTTGAAAATGCACTTCCTTTCACTTGTATGTTTTCCCTGTGAAAATTTTAATCAAATTCCATCAACTCTTTTCCAGTATTTCTCTTGGCAAGCATAATTAAGTAATGTATTATAAAGGGAGATAATTAAAAAACAAAGGAATCCAGTTATAGTCCTTTGACACCTTGGCAAATTCGAGTCTGTACAACTGGGTGTAGTTTCTGTGATAGTTTGAACTTAGGGGAGATAATTAAAACATGAAGCAAGGTAGAGTTATGTTTCTTGAACACTGCACTTCCTCTCAAAAGTCTTTATCACTTTGTGAAGTCTACATAAAATTCCTTCAATACGTATCTAGTTATATTCATATTCAGAACAAGAGTGTGAAGGACGGATGTCTATCTAAGTTCACAATGTGTTTTTTTTTCTCTTTAATCACCTAAAATCTCAAAAACACCATAAGAAACATATTTTCCTCCCATGACTTCCCCATAGGTACAAGTTCCCCACAAGTAAAAGTATATATAGAATGAACACGGCTATTTATCCATAATATCAATTGAGTCCATACAGACAGATGGTTAAGACCGCAACTGTATTCTCTCCCTTTTGAAGAGCATAAACTATAATAAAATGCTAAATCTCTGTATGGTTCTATATCAGATACAAGTACGATGAACCTTGCTTTTGTACCTTTTGAGTAATATCAGAATTCAGATTTCATTGACATACAGGAAAGGGGTCAGCCTTTAGTCCCCTCTTGGTGATAACAGAAGGGGACTAATAACAACAATTTATTCTAATTTCAATTCTCAGGTTTATTACTTTTCATTAAACCAGGCAAGCTAAGATACATGTTATACTAGCTCTGAATGTATTTACACAACATTGCTAAACATTACACAATATATTAATTAATAAATTTTGGAATGTGCAGTCATATGTTACACAAGTCCCAGGAGCTTCAATTCATGGAAACTTTTGGGGAAACAATCAAAATATCACAATTGGTTTAATTTATCACTGCTGGGTAAGTGTCATGGTTTTGTTTGAAGCCAAAACAACTAGATGTAACATTTTCCTTCTTCAACACAATGTTCTTGGCAGGGGATTCAACTGAAGTGGTAACTCAGACTACCCCTCTAAAATAGTCCAATTATATGTAGTCACAAGTGTTCATATTGGTGCCTATACAGTTATGATCACTACATCTGGAAACTGGAGATTCCCACAATCTTCATTTGCTTGACAGTGACACATGTCCACCTTAAAAAATGTAACAACAATTATATGATTCGTGCAATAATTTGCAAAAAAATGTTTATCTTATTTGTCTCTTCTTACATTCATAATGCAGAGCACTAGATTTGTGTGTCTGTCATACAAAATGACTTTCAATAACACTATTTAATTTTTGAATATATTTGAAATACAATTTCTTTAATAAATACTCATATTAATACCGACTTCCTTTTTGTGATATTTTTTCTATCACATATGTTCAGACAGTATACAATTAATTTGTTTAGATGGCATACAATTTAAATGTATAATTATTTATTGGCTACAAATAAATGTAAATTATGGTTAGTTTAATAACCAATATGAATGTTTCAAAGATTATCCCTTCAAACTTTAAAAACAGCCTGCCAATTAAGCAGATCTTAGCAATATTAAAGGCACACTAAACAGAAAATAAGGTCAATCAAAGGGTAGGGAAATATTTTTGTACATATTTAAATTATTTGGTGGGGATACAATCACTTCACAGCTGTGCTTTGCTATTGAATATTTTCATTTGTTTCAATCTTGAATAATCAAAATGTAAACAATGTTCATAAGGATGAACTGTATTGTTAATTTTGCATAAATACTGAGGTCTTGTTCAAGGCAACATAATTGTAAATTTTGCAGTTCCTTGTTATGCCCTGTAGGATTGATTTGTACAACCTTAAAACACCATACTATGATATTTCATGTAAGTGATCATTTTCAGCATAGGAAAAAGAATGTCATAGGCAGAATCTTAATGCCAATTGACAGAAAATTTTGCAGTATGTTCTTAACTGACACTATAATAAATTGTGAGCATGCACTGACACTCTTTTATTTTAGGCGGTACGTACTATATATGAACAAGTCTTGGACTATTTCAGTATGTAGATTAGAAATGCAAACTAAACAATTTCAGTTTCAAGCCTTTTCCTAGACATATTTCAGGACAGGTTAGGAAATTTTGCATCTTAATTGGGAAAAATATTCAGTACCATGTACAAAGTTGTTAATCCAACAAATTGTATACCATTCAAAGCATAAAAAATACATAAAAAATGACAATAAATGTGTTTTTGAACATCCTATGTCTGGTACCATATTGGATTGAAATGGAATGAAGACAAATTGTCAGCTTTGATAACGGGAATTTTGACTCGATTATGATTTTTTCTAAACTTGGAAAAAATAAGCATATCTGGCATTATTTGTCACTGGGAATGGGTCTGGTAATCTGGTAATCTGGCCCGTGGTGACACTGGTAAAAAGACAAATGTTTTCATGAATAATTTCCGGAAAACAGTTTGATTTGATGAAATATACATCGATATCATACAACCTGTACGAAATTTTACTCCTGTAATTTTGCCTAAAATACACCTGTTTTTTTGTTAAAAATTACAGCTGTATTTTTCTTCAGTTTTGATAAACATATAGCAAATTACACCTGTTTTTTTCAAAAATACACCTGTTTTACACCTGTACTATGAACGAAATATGTAAATTAACTGTTTTTTTTTCTACGGGTCAAAAATACAGTTGTACTGTTTTACAGCTGTTTAAAATACAGGTGTAAAATTTTACAGGTCTGAAAATACAGGTGTAAAATTTTTTCAGCTCAAAAATACAGGTGTAAAATTGTACAGGTCAAAAATAAAATACCTTATTGTTTAAGGGATGAAAACCACACATAAATGCAAACATATTTGGCATGTTTGGTGCAAATATCTTTTTCATTGGGATAAATACACTTTGGTCAGAAATTTTGTGCATTTGTTGCTACTCAATCTTTAAAAATAAGAAATGGTTGAGGAGAAAATATCTTTTTACAAGATTAAGGTACAAATAGCAGACATTATACAATCACAATAGTTCACAATGGCACTCTGTGCTAAGGTGAGCGGAAATATCACTGAACTAGAATCACTATTACTAAAGATGGGGATAAATATAACAAATTTTCACTTTGTCTTAAATGGATTACTATATTTTATTACATTCTGTTACAGTCTTACACTACTGATACTGCATCAATAAAATCCAAGTCATGAATAACACTGCAGGCATATCCTTTCATTTGAAGAAAACTTTAAATGCTAATAAAGGTTTTTTTCTTGTAAAAATTTATTGCCAGTATTTTCCAAATTAATGTCTACATATATAGGTACTTGGAATAAAGCCTTTGCAAGTGTTTTCTCTTCTTAACTGGTCCCTGTCATTGTGATTTAAGATCCTGTTTAAAGCAGCTTCACCTGAATCAAATAAAACATCAATAGTTTATCATTAAATGAATACTAAATGATAATCATGTAACTTTCAATGCTTGCATTTTGTACTAATGTCATCAATGCACATATTCAGTGCCTGACCAATTCATTTTTTTAAATACGTACCAATTAACTTCAACCTATATAATTATGTTTTGACAATTAATGAATACATGTATTAATTTTCCTACTTAATGCATTGCCTGATAAAAGATATTTACTGAGCTGTTTCTATTAGTGGTAAACTGGTAACTTAACTTTAATAATTAAGGTAGACTTATTTTGTTTAACCATGAATTTCTGTCAAAACTATTCTAATTAGTTCAACTACAATTTCGTTTTACCATGTCTGTTTTAGTCCTTTGCTTTGTTTCATGTAGATCAACGTCTCTGGGGGGTGTACTGTGACCTTTAAGAACAAAATTCATAGTTCATTATAAAATATATGAAAATAAATTATGACCTATTAATTAGAAGTTAAGTATAAATGTATTTAATATCATCTCTTCAAGACTGTATTCAAAAATATAAAGCAGTTAACAGTCAATATTGTAGTATCTAATTAAATGCTATTGGTGACAAAATTTACATTTAAAAATTATTTTCCAACTGGGTAAATAGAAATTTGTAAAATATTATTTTTTTTCAGAATAAAGTTGATAAAAATAATTGCTAGCAGACCTGAAATAATACTTGTTTTTTGCATAAATGTATCCAAAGGTCATTACCTGATTTTTTATGATTCTGGTTTTCATCTTCTTGTCCAAGATTCAAATTTCATTTGCAACCAGCATATCCCATAATCCAGAATATTGTCATTTTCATTAACAAGACTGTAGCCTTGATTTTTTTCTTTGAAAAGTTTAAGAATTTACACCCAAACATTTTATACAAAATATTGCCTAGAAAATTGCTTATATCTCCACAATTTCTTAATTATCAATAAGATCCTTTGTGATACATGAGCACTATTTCCACAAATACCTCAGATTTCAAATTTTACAACTGTAGAACTGGACTGATTCATCATGCATATAAATGTTAAACAGGGATATTCCACAAATCAAAGCACCCTTCATTTTACTTTCACAATCATATAGACATATGAGAAAAAAAAAGTGTAATGTAGAATTTCAAATTCATAATAAGTTTTTAAAGATAACTTTGCAATTTCCTTCTAAACAGACTTCATTTAAAATTTATAAAGTTGTTTCCCCCCAGAAAAAATCAAATGGAAGAGTCTGGACTGTAGCAGAATTTATGGTGGGAAAACAGGTGGTTACCATTATCAGACTGGTCAGTGCAAGGTGTAAAATCAGTCAGTTGTGTAAAATCATTGTAGAGTAGTAGAGGCAGTGTTTATTTATTTATCCTACTTAACAGGTCATTTATATTACAAACTAGATTGAGAGAGCTTAATGTATGAGTTTATTTCATACACAATTAACTTTACAGAGTGAAGAATAACTCATAATGTCTGCAAATTTGGAGTCTTGAATAAGAACATGTACCAGTTTGTTGTTGTTATAGTTTTTGTTGTTGTTCTTTTTATACTTAAAAGAACAACAAGGACAGGCCTATGTGAACTATCTCATATATTTTAAAACTAAATAATCATATACAATGTACATGTATATTCAAATTTAGATAGCATTCTTAGTTCAAAGTTGCTTACATTATGAATGTTAAAAATTAAATCCTAAGTGTAAATAATGTGCATGCAATCTGTACAATTGCATCAAAGATATTAAAGTATTTAAATAAGAACAATTTCTCTAAAAGATTTTCTAAGTGTGTATTGTACATCTGTATCATTGAAAATACAGTTGTAGTTTTGGACTTTTAGATTATTTTCAGCACAAAATATCAGCTCAATATTTCCTAAGTATCAGAATTACATGTGTACATCTAAAACACAGGTCTTGTCTCAAAAATACACCTGTAAAATTGTTAAAATACACCTGTATTTCATAGTCAAAATGTCAAATTCAGCAAACACAGGTTCATAAGACCTGTATTTTTACAAAAACAGGTGTTTTTCAGTCCTTTTACAGTTGTAAAACAGGAGTTTTTTTTTCGTACGGGGCTCAGCACCTGCTGTTTGTGATCATCTTCTTGTCTAAATTCTTTAATCTTATTTTTTTTTCTAGCTACATGTACCAGCCTTTCCAAGTAAAAATTGGAGTAAATGATCTTTTATTTCCCTGAAAATATCATTTTAGAGATTTCATCTTCAAAATTATCTAATACTACTCTCTTAATGTATATATGTATGTGTACACAATAATAAGATTGTGTACAGCATGTAATGACATAAAATTTTAAAATTTATGATAATAATATTTCTTCATATTACTCCCCAATATTACCACTAAAATAGAAAATGTTCTTATCATTTTATTATGATATTTATTTATTACATATAGATATGTGAATAAAATGTGAATATCAGTATTATCAAAAATTGTTAAATGTCTGATTTACAGTTACACTGATTACATTACTTCAACCATGTAGTGAGAACAGGTATAGATCATTTCCAACAGCCTTTCTGTTGTGTTGACATTTTCGCAACATGGTGTGTCTGCCTTGTAATCAAGAGGTCTTGGGTTCCAATCCCTTTCAGTGCCTGAAGATTTTTCAGGTTAACAATTATCATGCTGGCAGTGATTTTTTTTTCAATTTTCAAAACAACCTGTGGCTTTCTGAAGGGGAAAATATAGCTTGATAAATCATTAAGGGGAAAATCAAATTCCAACCACTGAGAATGGAATTTACCCATACATTTAAAAGATTCTATTCTAATTCAATTTAAAGGGATTCCACTGAGGTATTTTGACATGATGGCACTGAAAATATTTTTTTTCAGATAAATCAGTAACCATTTTATGTAAGTTTAGACCACTAATCTTTGTGCAAACTTTCAGATCATTCAAGCACTTCGATTTTCAAGAACAATTATTCAAATTGTAAAAAAGTTATGCAAAATGAAAAGCTTTTAAACACTTTTCACTCAAATCCGGCTAAAAAAGCATATGAATATGTTCAATTTATTTCAAAGTAAATTTCTTAACTATCTTTGCATAAATTTTTGTTTAAAGTGTCCCAGCTCATTTATGTTTTTAGGCTTTTATAAAGCTCAGTGGAGTTCCTTTAACATGCATGGTAATAGCAGAGGCTATCTATATGGACAGCTTTCTGTCTTCTAGCTGATGTTAAGTTATCCTCCTGTGAAGAATGTGTACAGGGGTTTTAGGGGAAAATATTAGCATTTTCAGGGGAAAATATACCTATTTTGGGCTACTGGTTAAACAAAAAATGACAATAATGCTCGTTTGTCATTTGTGGGTATGAAGAATCAATTAGCAATCAATAAGAGTTTAGTCAGAAATAATAGGACAGTGCTTCTACCTCTAATATTGTCTCAATTACACACGACCTGCAGTATTTGCAGGGGCTAAACTTAACAGCTAAATGGCTCATATTGAGGGTTACCGGTAAATCATTTTTTTTCTAATTTTTCATAGAATTCCTTTATTCATTGAATAAGTTTATAACTAAATGAATGTATAAACATGAAGATAAAATAAAATTATTCTGAAATATTTGAGAATGTGCGCCCCATTTGGTAGCGACGTTACGGCCGTGGCAAGACCAACAAATTGTAGATGCCAGTTTTCCCTGTAAAGGCAGACATCTGTGTAAAATCAATTTGTAAAATCTGCCGGTAATGCAGTCTAAAAATTGAGACTAGGCTACAGTAGGGTCGAAATGTCTTGGGAACGAAAGATTTGAGATCTCCCAAATTACTTCGAAATTATATACGAAAGTTTTAGTCCTCGGAACGAACTGACATCAATAAATAAACTTACTGGTATAATTCATCAAAATCATAACATATTTTGCTTTAAAACTTACCTTATGAGCTAAACAGGTCGATATGCTTGTCAAGTAGGTCATAAAGTAAACCGGAAGTTGTCGAATTCATAATAATGAGCCGTGTCACGACAAAACCAACATAGTGCGTGTGCGACCAGCATGGATCCAGACCAGCCTGCGCTTCCGCGCAGTCTGATCAGGATCCATGCTGTTCGCTATCAGTTTCTCTACTTGAAATAGAGTTGGTAAGCGAACAGCATAGATCCTGATCAGACTGCGCGGAAGCGCAGGCTGGTCTGGATTCATGCTGGTCGCAAACCCATTATGAGTCAGGTTCCCACGGTCAGGGAAAAGTCAGGGAAAAATGATTTTTTTTCAAGGTCAGGGAAAAGTCAGGGAATTTTGAAATTGGTCAGGGAAATTTGAAAAATAAGCAAAAGTCAGGGAAAAGTCAGGGAATTGTGTAGAAAATAATGTTTTTGTGAAACAGCAAGAAGCAAAATCAGTAAAAGCTAAGGCAGTTTCTTCCATCATTTTGGGTATCTTTATTGTTATTTTTGATTATGAGCATCTGTTTTATTTTTATATTTTTTTACTCTTAAAATGATTATGCTTCTGCCTGAAGATTCTGGATATTTTTGTCATTATTAGTAACTATCTTATTAAGAAAAAAGCTAAAAGGAGTTTAAGCATCCCTTGTCTCCTGAGCTATTTATGGTTTGTTCGTGTGAAAGAGGCTGATAATCTGCTCAGGAGGCTGAAAAATATGAAAATGAACTTGCTTGTGAAGTAAAATGCCAAGTGCAATGCCTTCAGGGTCAAGGTCAAAGAAAAGTAATAAAAGAATCAAGTAAAGATATTGAGAAACTTGAGAAAAACACTTAGTGGACTTCGATTAAGTACCAGTAATTTTAGTGCCATGTTGTGTTTTTGCACACATGCATTAAACCATAACTTTGAAATACTAACTGCCATAGCTAGTTTTATTAGTAGTATTACAAGCTTTTACTGCATTTTGCTTTTAATGTAGCCACTTCATTACCTGTCTTATTGTTTCTTGTCCAACACCAGTTTTCCATTGATAACTATCATATATTTTATTAAAATACAGGCCTGTTTTAGTCAATCCTGCATTGATTACACTGCTTTGCATTTGTAAGAGAATGAAACATCTTTCAGCATAACATGTACTATCAAATACTTTACATTTTGGATAAATTTACTCATACTTGTTGAATGTAAATAAGACAAGTTGCTTATGACAATTGCTCACTAATATTCATGTATTTTTTATCTTGAATAATTTAAAATAAAGAATTGGAGAAAATAGGTTGGCTTTTTGGGGAGGAGGAGGTCGAAATACATGTATAAAAAATACATTTAATGCTCTAAGATTGTGCAGACTTGACGCTGTTATTGGTCAGGGAAAAATGGTTTTGGTCAGGGAAAAGTCATGGAAAAGTCAGGGAATTTTGATTTCTCTTCTTTGTGGGAACCCTGTATGTTGGTTTTGTCACGGCTCATTATTATGTACCAATTACCATTCCATTCATAGAATTAATCGACCTTTCAAATTATATCTGCTACATTTCTAATCCGTAATTCAAGCTCAATTGCACACGATTTACAAAAAAAAAATTCTTATCTCTCTTCTATTTGCAATAAATCAAAGTTTATAGAAATACAGAGCACTTTTTTCACTCGCGGCGGTTATGCGTCAGTCATGGTCTGATGAACACTATGAATTCAACTTACTTTAAAAATGTTAGAATACAATATATTATAGAATATAGAGTGGTGATGAAACGTCACTGCAGTGGGCGTTACCCTGTATGGTTGGAAATTTCGGGTGAGTAAGTACACTAATTGGGACTACGTCCCAAACTGCTAACACACCGTATTACCGGCGGCAGTGATGTTAGATCACTGCAGTGATGGCAGATATCTGAAAATTAACGATCGATACAGGTAGGTTATAAATTTGGTAGGTTTAATTTGTCACACAAATACGGTCCATTTCATTGCTATAAAACTATTGTCCATTGAATTGAGATACTGTAAGGTAATTTTGGACTCGTTTTTTTCCTGTTTTAAGACTATTTGAGCAGGTTAAAAGTGACAACCTCGGAAAAATCCGTGAAAATGTCTGTTTTCTGTTCAAAATATCTCAAGTTTTAAGTAATGGCAGTATTTCCTGTTATCAATATAGACGTTCATCCATTGGGGTCACGCAAGCCAAATATCTACCCCGTGAGTCTTTTCTTGAAAGTTTTACACACGCTCAATCTTGTCAAGTCGAAGAAAAAATGCTGCCGTTGTAGGCAGATACATATTATAAATGCTGCCGTCGATGGCAGAAATACCATGAAAGTGGCTAACATTCTGACAGAAAATCAAGTTCAATCTTTTATCAATTCCTCTTTTCTTTGCGTCCTTTTAGTCGGAATTGAAACGTTAAACTATCATTTCTAATATTTTCTCAATATAAAAAAGTTATTAATGCGGTTTATTACATGTTTTGCAGTAGATTACTGAATTATAACGGTTAATTATATTCTGATAATTTCACAGTAATGATTACCAAATTTAATTTCACAGTAGCCGAACTATATTTGGCG
Source organism: Ruditapes philippinarum (assembly GCF_026571515.1). Lineage (NCBI taxonomy): Eukaryota > Metazoa > Mollusca > Bivalvia > Venerida > Veneridae > Ruditapes > Ruditapes philippinarum. The sequence goes on along the minus strand of NW_026860783.1, from coordinate 13,080 downwards.
TAAAAATAAAATATTTATCATTAATGAATGTTTTTTTTCAGCGGAAATGTAGTCAATCATAATAAAAATGTACGTGATAACTGTAGTTCGTAATATATTTACGAACGTTGTGCTGAAAAACATCTAAAATCTAAAAATAATCATGGAATTATATTTTGCTTCAACATTGTGACGTCATTATTTGATGACGTCGTGAAGATAAGAGCATGACGTTACGCGGCAAAAATCAGTAAAATGGTGTAAAAATCGTTAAAAAATCATGAAATAAACAGAAAATTTGTTTGTTTTACATGTAAGATCAAATAATATTTCACTCGTGAACCCCAGCTATTATATTTTCACTCGTGGCTACGCCACTCGTGGAAAATATTGCATCTGGTGTTCACTCGGTGAAATATTTTTCGATCTTACACTGAAACAAACAAATATCCTCTATATGTGCATCGAAAAAAGCTTATTAGCAACATGCAGTTACAATACAAAAAGGGGTGATTTAGTACGACAAAATTGCACTATAAATAGAGAAATGAACATGAAAAACTTCATTTTTCTATATTCATGCATGTGTGCTTGATCTGTTGTGTCTGTCAGTTACATGCATATAATACTATATGTATCTTAAGTTTAGCAGCGCACTCCCTTTTTAAGACATAACACCAATTGCATATTACAGCAAGTAACTTCTGTAAGTGGATATTCATTTGCTAGCATATGACATTATTTTCTCGAGGTAATAATGTTCATCGCTTTATGACAAAGAAAGGCTGAAATTTACTTAATCGGCGCAGATTATAAGTTATTAAATTGATGTAATAAAGGGGAGACTATTAACCTCGCAACTGGCATCAGTGTATCATAAAACTATGCATGTTAATGTAAAATGGAAAGATAATATTATTGACAGTTCAAATATTTTCCTATATTATCAAGTTCTTGAAAAACACGACAACGTGGATTCATTTCTTTCAATGTTCATGTTTGTAATAGCGTTGTAGTTTGCCTTAGAATTACAATTACTATGCTAAACTATTAACAACAGTTCTAACATCACGTGCTCCCATTTAACTATATATGTTTTCATTCATTTTAGTTGTAACCATGACAACTTATAAAGATGAACCTTTCGATGATTCAGACTTGTATGGATGTATGTATGTATGTATGTATGTATGTCAGTTGCAAGGTTAATAGTCTCCCCTTTATTACATCAATTTAATAACTTATAATCTGCGCCGATTAAGTATTTCAGCCTTTATTTGTCATAAAGCGGTGAACATTATTACCTCGAGAAAATAATGTCATATGCTAGCAAATGAATATCCACTTACAGAAGTTACTTGCTGTAATATGCAATTGATGTTATGTATTAAAAAAGGGAGTGCGCTGTTAAACTTAAGATACATATAGTATTGTATGCATGTAACTGACAGACACAACAGATCAAGCACACATGCAGGAATATAGAAAAATGAAGTTTTTCATGTTCATTTCTCTAATTATAGTGCAATTTTGTCGTACTAAATCATCACTTTTTGTATTGTAACTGCACGTTGCTAAAAAGCTTTTTTTTCGATGCACATACCGCATTAATAACTTTTTTATCTTGAGAAAATATTAGAAATGATAGTTTAACGTCTCAATTCCGACTAAAAGGACGCAAAGAAAAGAGGAATTGATAAAAGATTGAACTTGATTTTCTGTCAGAAATGTTAGCCACTTTCATGGTATTTTCTGCCATCGACGGCAGCATTTATAATATGTATCTGCCTACAACGGCAGCATTTTTTCTTCGACTTGACAAGATTGAGCGTGTGTAAAACTTTCAAGAAAAGACTCACGGGGTAGATATTTGGCTTGCGTGACCCCAAAGGATGAACGTCTATATCGATAACAGGAAATCCTGCCATTTACTTAAAACTGAACAGAAAACAGACATTTTCACGGATTTTTCCGAGGCTGTCACTTTTAACCTGCTCAAAATAGTCTTAAAACAGGAAAAAACGAGTCCAAAATTACCTTACAGTATCTCCATTCAATGGACAATAGTTTTATAGCAATGAAATTGGCCGTATTTGTGTAATAAAATTAAACCAACCAAATTTTAACCTACATGTATCGATCGGTAATTTTCAGATATCTTCCATCACTGCAGTGATCTGCCATCACTGCCCGGCCGGTAATACGGTTGTGGCTAATAAAACTGGTTATGGAACTACTTGTTTATGAGCCTCTTATGTTTTCTCCCTCGAATAAATAGTTTACAAAGCCTTTTAAAGCAAACAATAAAAAAACATTGTAACTAATAGTTTCAGTTCCTTATAAATGTTTTCTTTTCATACAATACTAAAAATAATATCTCACGTATAAAAGCCACATATTTGATCCTATCAGTTAAAAATAAATATTTTGACACCCGTAAGCAGCGTAATGACGTCATTGTAAGTTGTTTTATCATTTCTATATTTTAACAACAGAAGGATGCCGAAATCGAACAGAGTTATACAAAAATCAGCACGGGAGTAATCCTCTGCTTGAAAAAATAACATTAGTGATCTTCCTTAATTTCTCTTATTAGAATCGAAATAATATCTGTCTGAGCGGTGTTTATCGGCTATTTAACACCGGTATTGTTGTTTTGGTGCGAAAAATTAACCTCTCAAGCCTATGGCTTTCATAGTCAATTCTTACGCATGATAAACACCGCTAAGACCGATGTTAATTCTTAATTCTAACACACACTTTTGGTTCTTCTATATTCAATAGGGAACAATGTGGGTAATGTTAAAAAATATATTACATTTTTCAGGTGGATCTAATATATCAACTAATGACAGACTACTCGTATACAATTTCCTGTCTTTTTGCTGGAATTTACATAGCTGATGTAAGTGTTCATAGGGAACTAACCGATTAACTCTTCGTATTTTTTTTACATAGTTTAATAAATAACGACAATCTACAAATTGAAGCAGCCCTTACAAAAAAGGAACGAGTAAGACTTGTACGATATGATATTAATTCCTAAGTGAACAATAATCTTTATTGTTCTCTACTTAGATTTAAAAATTTAAAAAAAATTAAGCCCAAAACCCAAAATTTTTAAATTAAAAAATATTTTCAGAAGGATTTGCAAATTCATCACTTTTGGTTTGGGAGCGGGCCCAGTGGGTTTAAAGCGCCGGGATAGGGGCTTAGGGAAATTTTTTGACCCTTTGGGTTCCAAAACCCCGTCAGGGGGGAAACCCCTTTTTTCCCCTTTAGCAAAAAAACTTTTTCATTCATTTGGGTTAGTTTAAAGGTTGGGTTCATGGGAAAGGTTCGAGAGCTTTATATAAGCCCTTTTAGCCCCCAAATTTCAATAAAAAATTTTTACATGTGTATAAACTAAAATTTTCCTTTTTTGACATATTAAAAAAAAAGGGGTTTTCAAATGGGGTTTCCCCATATAACATTCATTAAAAAACCCCCGCCCTGCTTATATTTTTAGTGTTAAAGATAACCTGGATTAAATTCATGTATAAGATACCGGTAGGAAGTTAGCAGTGGCAGTGAGCAGTAGCAAAGTTATAAAACATGAAATTGGCAGGAGTAGAGCAGTAGCGCAGCAGTAGCAGTAGCAGAACAGTTGCATTAGCAAAGTTATAAAACGTGGTTGGCAGTAGCAGTAACACAGCAGTAGCAGTAGCACAGCAGTAGGAGTAGCAAAATTATAAAGCTAGAAGTTGGCAGTAGCAGTAGCAAAATTATGAAACGTGAAATTTGCAGTAGCAGAAGCACAGAAGTAACAGTAGCGCAGCAGAAGCAGTAGCTAACTTATAAAACGTGAAGTTGGCAGTAGCAGTGGCACTGCAGTAGCAATAGCAAAATTATAAAACGTGAAGTGTGTCAGAGTGTCCGAGAATTAGTCGCAGACCAAAGAAATGAAACGTGTGCCTAGAAGTCAAACATGTCATAAACGCCATTGGCTATATACAAAATTACTGAAAGTCTGCGAGTGTCACAGAATCTGGCAGGTCCTTAGAAGTCTGAATAGTCATTATCTGCATTGGTACCAAAATTCCTTAAAATCTGCGAATATAAAACATTAAGTCGCAGGCCAATGAAAAATACATTTTAAGGTCCCTAGAAGTAAAAAAATCATTATTTCTATTGGCACCAACACACCTGAACGTCTTCAAGTGCCTCATACGTGCCTAGAAGTCGAACATGTCAATAAAACATTGGCAACAATAAACCCTGGAACTCTACGAGTGTTAATATTGCTACTGCTACTGCTGTGCAACTATTACTGCCAACTTCACGTTTTATAATTTTGCTACTGCTGTGCCACTGCTACTGCCAACTTCACGTTTCATGTGTTACATGAATCATTAGCCGCAGGTATCACGCGATGCACCATTTGTAGAAAACCATGTCTTATATTGTTATGAATATTTCCACACAGCATGTGTTATATGTATCATGCATCTGCCGGTATCAAGCCAAACCATGTCTTTTATTGTAATGACTATTACCACACATCATTTGTCTAATGTATCTTGTATCTGCGTGTATCAAGCGAAACACTATTTGTTGAAAATCATGTCTCATATTGTAATGGATATTCCGACGCATCATGCGTTAAATGTATCATATATCCGCAGGATCCAAGCGATTCGCCGTTTGTAGAAGATCATCTCGTCAACGATGCCGGACAAGCAGATGGTGACTACATAATAGATGCTTTCGCTAATTGGGGAGAGGCTTCATTACGTCATTTTAATTATGACCATTGTGCTTTGCTTACGGGGTAAGGAAATGTTTCTTCTTTTTTCCTTTTATATTTAAGAAATAATATATCCCAAACAGTGAATTTATCGCCCAATAACATCACTGTCTAGAGTTCGGATGCGATGAAGGGCGTAGCAAGAGGGCGTAGCAAATATAATGCTGCCGTACGTGATATTTAAAGCTAAATTGCACCTGGCCCCGTGTTCACAAAGATTTAAGGATCAAGATCAGGATCAAATTTAAAAACTCTAATATTCTTCATTGTTTATCCTCAAAGATTAAATATCTAATATTAATTTGATAAAACTAGACTTGCAATAGCAAGTTTATGAAATTTTAAAATAAATTTATTGTCATTTTTGCAAGATACGGGCATTTTACAGTTGATCCAAATATTGATCTTGATCCTAAAATTGATCCTTATTTTGATCTGAAAAATTTTGTATTTGTTTTGTTTTTTGTTGATTTTATCCCAAAATAGTTTGGTTTCTTTGCAAATCAGCAATATTTTACATTTTGAATATATACCATTCAATTCTATGAAAGCATGATTAATTTTAGTAACATAAAACAATGAAAATAAAATCAGGATCACTTAATCCTGATCCTGATCTTTTGTTAGTGAACACGGGGCCAGGGTTTCATTCCACTAACGCACTTTCGTTATCAGAAATCAAGTTTGAACGTAACTGTTTGCGTAAGCAGAACATACGTTTTATTTTCGTTTCACTAAACTTTCTTAGCTATATATATATATGCATGTGTGTAATTTTAAACGTAAAGTAACGCTCACTTACTGCTGGCGTAAGTTGCACGTTCTGTATTATAGTGAAACGCAACTAACGTAAACTTACGTTTTGCGTTAATCCTAAATTTACATAAAAAATCTATACGTTAAACTTACGTTATGTTAGTGAAACGCTCGTCTGGTTTGTTTCCGTACATATTATCAACAGTGATTTTATTGCATAATAACACACACTTTCGGTTCTTTATGTTCAATAGGGAAAATGCGGGTCGTGTTAGAATTCTCAATATTTAATATATAGAGGATATTGAATGAGTGCAAGTTCAATACTGAATTTATTGCACGAGTTGAATAAAATTATAATATGCGAGCCTCTTGCGAGCATAATATTATTTTATTCAACGAGTGCAATAAATTCAGTATTGCACTTACACGAATTTAATATTCTATTTATCACATACCCGAAATAAAGACCTTTTTCAGTGAAATAAGAGTCAGTTTTCATTGACGCGCCTATAGTATATAACGCTAACATTTAGCGCGTCTTTACACAATGTTTGTATAACGCTTGATGAATGGGGGGGGATCCACACCCACTTTGTTTACATAATGACGTAATCATGTGTACACTTAAACAATAGAATGGGTGACACAAATGTTTTAATCCCGCCAAAAAAAAATGGATGCCTTATTAGATTTGAATAAAAAATGGCGCTGAATAACAATAGAAAGCTTAGCACACAAATTAATCCCGCCAAAAAAAAAATGGATGCCTTATTAGATTGAAATAAAAAATGGCGCACTGTTCTTCCATAACAAAAGAAAACGAAACATAATTGTAGGGGTCACATAAATATGGTCAAAAGTACACAATAGAAAAATGTTACCATAAAGGATTAACTAATTCGGTCAAAATATACAAAGGAAAACTATAATCAAATTATTGGTTTAAACTATGAAAAGAAAATTAGGACAAAATATTATTAATAAGTCTAGACCAGCTGTGGTCAACTCATCTAATAAGCTACTTTTAGTATCTAGTATTTCTTCTTCTTGATATTGTATTTTACTATCATCAGAAAAATGTAAAGTTTAATCAATTGTTTACATAATGACTTAAGAGTGTGTACTTTATAACAATAGAACAGGTAACACTCCAAAAAAGTCAATCTTATACATGTAAATGCAAAATTACATTTATTGTTTTCTTATAATATAATGAGGCCTGTTTTGTCATTTTTCCAAAAATTGACATGTCATATTTTTGCACATGTTGACAAGAAACAAACCTATGCCACTTGTTTTGTATATAATTCTCTTCATTAAAGTTACTACGCATCACATCCAAGGCCAGCAATTCAACCTCTCATTGAAGGCAAGTACTTTCTCTGTGGTTCATACAATGCTTGATCTAATTAATTTACTGTGTATTTCTAAAGCAGTAAATTTGATAAAACTTGATAGTCAGGTGGGATACATACAAAACAAGTTACCTTTTATTTAGAATTCATACCCAATTATTGTTTTCTTATAATATAATGAGGCCTGTTTTGTCAATGGTTTCAACACCTACATGTATCTTTAGAACTCATTAGAGTAAAACAAAACAATAATTGTCAATGAATAATCCTTAATAAGAAAATAAATCTTTCTTTACCAGCTAGTAAATCTTGCTTTTATCATATTTATGGTTTAAACTCTTAACCAGACAATGTGGTTACCTGATAAAACAAACAATCCTTTAAGTATGTATGACCAGTATGACCCCAAATGTAACATATATTTCAACCAGGTAATAAATCCACAAAGGGACGCCTTTCTGTGTCGATGTTTCGGATCAGTTATGAACATTCATTTATTCAATGGAGAAATTTTAAATGATTTGATTTACCACTTTTAAGCGAGGATAGGAATTACAACCTAAAATTATATACATTGTACTGAAACTTTTTTTTATTCACATTCTTATTTTTTATATTTTGATCTAGCAAAGATTAAGCATTTTCTGCTGTTAATTGCCAGAACGAAGAAACCAATTAAATCTTACATTTCAACACTGAAGTGATAATGTCATCACCTTGGAATTTGTATAGCAATGAACCGTCAGATTTTTAACATCTGTGAAATTGATGTCAGCGCCAAGATAAACATTGGTCTTTTATGACTTGATAACAGAAAGAAACAATAATTAAAAGTTTTTATTTCATGTCAATAAGTAAGCCCTTTGTATACAGGTGTGTCCCTAAATTACTCACTTCTTGTCCACCATTAAAAACGAGTTCTTCCTTATAGTTGCCACAGTATAACTATTTTCCTGACATGCTTGAAGTGGTAATATGGATTTTACTTAATATTCAAAAACATCATCAGAGCAAAAACAGCTATTTGGTGATAGATTTTTATGTCACGTTTTCACATACCCTTGACTAGATTTCTCTCTCCAGATAACTTTTTTTGCATTTCAACTATATACACCCAGGCGCAACATGGATTAGTTGGACGATTTAAGAAAAGGATATACATAAATTTATAAACAAAATAAAACAAAGATCTTATGATACAGTTTAATTTATTTATTACAGACTGCATTTACAAAAAGAAATATTTAAAATAAAACGCATTTGGCATATGATAAAAAATGTGCTAATCATAATGTACCACACTAACATTTGTCCTTTTGTCTTTCCAAAATATGAATAAATAATATAGACTTTCACATGTCTTTAATAATTTGTTCATTTATTGATAAAATGTCAGTATTTATCACTACTAGTTGCTTTTTCACTGTCGTCGTCATCATCATCATCATCATCATCATCATCATCATCATCATCACCATCAAATGTTTCTTCAAGTTCTGGTAATGGGTACTTGTCCATAACACGCTCTAACATAAATTTTCTTTTTTTAACAGCATATTGTATAGCTTCATCATTTTCGAAATTAGCTTCCTCTCTCAATCTTTTAACAGTTCCCATGATCTTTTTATGTGTAGGATTGCGCTGAAGTGCATACATTTTTCCAATAAAATCCAAATAAACTTCTCTGAATGCTTTATGATACACGGAGCGTAATTTTTCAAAAGCTTTATTTCTTATTTCTTCAAGAGAGCTATCAGGGTCTTCATTACGCATTTTACTGGCTGTTTCATTTAAAACGTCATCTCCTTGTTCATATGTGAGCTCTGTAAAATACTTCCAGATGTCAATATGTTTGTTCTTGTTAACATCATCATATTGTTTGCCATTGTCATTCCTTATAGTAGAAGATTCATCGTCATTATCTTGTTCACTGTCATCGTCTTCTTCGTAATGATGAGATTTGGATCTATTAGGTCTCAACCGATCGAAAATGTTTCTATATAGATAAGGTTTACGATTTGGTTCCTCATCTGATGTATTTCCATCGCTGATATTATTTTCAGACATACTGTTCTTATGTTTGAGATGCGAATGCCTATTTAAATTGTACTTTTTATTGAATTTTTTATAACACAAAAGACATGTGAATACCATTATTTTAAGCGATCAAATGGCAAAATTAATGCTAATTCTCCTTTTTATACTCCCAACTAATTTATTTCGTTTCTCATTTTCTCGTTTTGCTTGCTAAGTGGCTCAATTGGGTGTTCATTAACTCATTTTGCTTGCTCAGTCGCTCATTTTATTTGCTCATTTGCTTATTTTGCTTGCTCATTTGCTCATTTGGTTGCTCTTTTGCTCATTTTGGTTGCTCATTTGCTTATTTCACTTGCTCATTTGCTTGCTCATTTGCTCATTTCACTTGCTCATTTGCTCATTTAGTTGCTCATTTGCTCATTTGGTTGCTCATTTGCTCATTTTACTTGCTCATTTGCTCATTTGGTTGCTCATTTGCTCATTTTGGTTGCTCATTTGCTCATTTTGGTTGCTCATTTGCTCATTTCACTTGCTCATTTGCTCATTTGGTTGCTCATTTGCTCATTTTGGTTGCTCATTTGCTCTTTTGGTTGCTCATTTGCTCATTTTGGTTGCTCATTTGCTCATTTGGTTGCTCATTTGCTCATTTTGGGTGCTCATTTGCTCATTTGGTTGCACATTTGCTCATTTTGTTTGCTAATTTGCTAATTTGGTTGCTCATTTGCTCATTTCACTTGCTCATTTTCTCATTTGGTTGCTCATCTGCTCATTTCATTTGCTCATTTGCTCTTTTTGGTTGCTCATTTGCTCATTTAATTGCTCATTTGCTCATTTTGGTTGCTCATTTGCTCATTTAACTTGCTCATTTGCTCTTTTTTGTTGCTCATTTGCTCATTTAACTTGCTCATTTAACTTGCTCACTTACTCATTTGGTTCCTCATTGCTCATTTTACTTGCACATTTGGTTTCTCATTTGCTCGTTTTGGGTGCTCATTTGCTAATTTGATTGCTCATTTACTCATTTTTCCTTGCTCAGTCGCTCATTTTAGTTGCTCATATGCTCATTTTGGTTGCTCATTTGCTCTTTTTGGAGTGTTACCTGTTCTATTGTTATAAAGTACACACTCTTAAGTCATTATGTAAACAATTGATTAAACTTTACATTTTTCTGATGATAGTAAAATACAATATCAAGAAGAAGAAATACTAGATACTAAAAGTAGCTTATTAGATGAGTTGACCACAGCTGGTCTAGACTTATTAATAATATTTTGTCCTAATTTTCTTTTCATAGTTTAAACCAATAATTTGATTATAGTTTTCCTTTGTATATTTTGACCGAATTAGTTAATCCTTTATGGTAACATTTTTCTATTGTGTACTTTTGACCATATTTATGTGACCCCTACAATTATGTTTCGTTTTCTTTTGTTATGGAAGAACAGTGCGCCATTTTTTATTTCAATCTAATAAGGCATCCATTTTTTTTTTGGCGGGATTAATTTGTGTGCTAAGCTTTCTATTGTTATTCAGCGCCATTTTTTATTCAAATCTAATAAGGCATCCATTTTTTTTTGGCGGGATTAAAACATTTGTGTCACCCATTCTATTGTTTAAGTGTACACATGATTACGTCATTATGTAAACAAAGTGGGTGTGGATCCCCCCCCCATTCATCAAACGCTAATGACGTCACGTCAAAATATATGCACGGCCGTGCAATACCATATTTACGGAGTCGCAAAATCGGCACGGGTGTTTGATAATTTCTATAAGTATATAATAAAAAATACTTTTTTTAAATCTACCCTAATTTTCATTCAAAACGTTGATGGTAAAATTAAAAAAAAAACAAGATGACAAAAAAAAACAAAAAAAAAACGCAATTATTGATAGAAGGAGCCTTGTTGAAGAAGTTTGTGGGTAATGTAGAAGTTGAATAGATGTATATGGGCTTGCTTTGAATTCACGTATGACTTGGACATGCTCAGTATCTTGTAGTATTTTTTAATATTTTTTCAAACATTTTGAACAAATCTTTTCGAATTTAATACCATTCAATGTTAAATGTCGAATTATTATGAGAGATACAATCAGTTTGGGATATATTATTTCTTAGTTATACTTAATATTGGTGCAAGTCATGTACTCGGTAGCTTGCACTTTATAGTACAGCCCCGTGAATAAGCTCAATAAATCTGCGCAGGCAATATTTTCAATTTTGTCGTTTAAGACATTCTTTATGGATTCTGTTTCTATATACTTCATCAATAACGCAAAGATTAATCCTAAAATATGTCAATTAAGCGACATTATTTACAATAGTATTTGTTTATCAAATAATTCATTACTGTTAAATACATATTATTATCAAATGAAAATGAAGGTCTATGTGTTATACTGTAAACCATTGAATGACAAATTTGGTTTTCAGGAGAAAAAATCATAATGTTGACAGAATTTCATATTTGAATTAAATATAATAGATCTAATATATATTTACTAGAAGCGGATTTTGTTAGTAAGTACAACACCAAAAGTTACACTTATGGACTTACAAAAATTTGTTTCCCTAAATTTCGATTATTTTAAATAAAAAATCACCATATAATTAGAATGTGTGTTGTCTGAAACAAATGCGGTCATGTTTGTGCTGGTTCGCCCTTATTCGATAAGAAGTAAACAAATTCTAGTTCATGGTCTACTAATTTTTATTGATATTTTGTTTTCTTTATATTTATATTTAGGCGCGGTATGGGATATATGGAAGATGGTAAATTCCAAAGTGGTCTATTAGGTATACACACTAATACATAGTAAAATATTGATTTGTTTCAATTAAATCTAATCATTTTTGTGTTTCTCAACACAACTGTGAGACTGTTATATAACTATATTTTAAAATACTCAAGTCCTGTTTACATTAATATAAGCAAATTAAGAAACAGATTGTTTCAGTTTTCAATGTTCGGAACTGGTTACACCGGTGCTTGGAGTCTGGGTGGTAGCATGCATTTACAATTTTCTGTTCGTGAACAGGCTTACTAATTGTGAAACCGAGCCTGCAACTTTTTTCAAATTCGTCATTTTGAGTGCTCCTTAAGGTTTCAATTTTTCTATTTCATAAAAATAAATATATTTATTATATACTTTGAGATGAAATATTGAGAAATATTGATGAAATAAAATGCGTATTTTCATTTTCCGTATTTTCACTGTAAAAATTTATTTTTCACTATAGTGAAACATATTTTCCGTATTTTCACTGGTGTCTTGCCGGACTACTTTCTTTTAAATTCTGCCAGTACTCAAAATTTAAGGGAAAGTCTTGCAAATTTTAATGTCCAGAAAGAGCAAAATGTATATAATAAACAGAAAATTCAAGTTTTTTCTATAAATACATGATTTATTTTCATCTTGTGGCATGAAAATTACCATATTTCACTCGTGGCTACCGCCACTCATGAAATATTTATTTTCATACCACTCGATGAAAATAAATCATGTATTTATAGAAAAAACTTGAATATCCTCTATCTGCTTATTCTTTTTTGATAAAAAGTTATGATTTGTATTTTAAGGTTGTGCATATATGTCCGGAGTTTGTAAAAGGGAAAGATATTCTATCAATGAAATGACAGCATTCAAACCGTCGATGGTAATTGTTATCGTACATGAGATTGGACATAAGTAAGTAAATTACACTGTTACACAGAAAGTGATAAGTTAAAGAATTTCGTCGGAGTCAAGTGATACAGTGTCTTTAAGAACCGCACTAAATGTAACTCTGCTTTTTCTTGCATATCAGACTGGATTATCTACTGTTTAAACCGGTGCGAGAAAATCCCGTCTTTCACCCCATGTAAGATAAGTCACGAGCTTTAAATGACGGCATATCCGCGTGCCTTTTTGAACGATTTGTATTTTTAGAATGACGTCTTTTAACCGTTATATGAATGAAGTTGGAAGTTGTAAGTTCATACGCTACTATAAGAAAAAAGGACGTAATGAGAATATCAGTTTTCGTAATTTCTGTTCTGAAAGTAATTGATATGTAATATGCAAGAGAAAGAATCAAGCACCGGCTGTCGGTACAGACGGGAATATCGAGCTCTCGGGTAACTGTTTAACAGAAACTCGGCCGAGCCTCGTTACGGCCGTAAA